>NW_006920880.1:212748-252247 GCF_000417875.1 Pseudozyma flocculosa PF-1
GAGGATCGCTTCGAGGCCGGTGCATCGGTGCCCTCGGCGGCGTCGGCAGGCTCTCGGTGGCCGCCGGTGGGGCGGGCTGCTTGATGCGGCTTGCCCTGGGCGTCGTGTCGTCGTTGGCCTTTGACGCCGGGGCGGGCTGGGATGCGCTCGAGTCGCTGCGTTCGGGCACCGGCGGCGCTTCCTTGCCCACGGGCGCTGCACGGCGTGGCATGGCAAGGGCAGATAAAGTAGCGAGCGGGGTCAGCTGCCCTGCGTTTCCCCAGTGCGACGCTGCGATGCAGGCCGCGGACTCACCTGGAGGACCGACCATCATGTCGTGGGCCTGCTGAACCATTTCCGAGGCCTGGTGGACGAGGTCGGCGGCGCTCTGGACCAGGTCTGTCAGCATGGTGGGGACAAAGGCGGAGAGGTAGCCTTCTTCGCCAGCGTTGGCGGTCGTGCTGGTCGTCGAGGAGGACGAAGGGGTAGCAGGAAGAGGGGAGGGTGAGGATGCCATCGTGTACGGTGTGATACGAAGCGAGGGGCGCCTTGGGGAACGAGGGGGAGGCAGAGGCCTGTCACGAAACAGCCAGAAAGGCGAGCCAAAGAGAGTAGTGTCGGGTCAATCCGACGCTGGCCGTGGGCGAGGTTCGACAGAGGGGCCCAGCCGGTCGCTGTGGTGGTGATGAAGGCGGTCGTCGTCGTAGCGGGACGGGCCGAAGCGGGGTGAGGTGCGTTGGCAGGATGATGTTGGTCGCTGTCGATTGTGCTAAATTTGGGCCCCTCGAGGTGCATGGTTAATAGGGGGCCGCCACGTACACAAGCAAGGCGCACCGGCGGGCGAATCAGGCTGCAGGCGGGCGTGCCGTCGGTCGCCCTGTACGCGACCGACCATCACCACCCCAGCTAGGTAGCTACGCCAGCGCCGGTTTGCCCGCCGGCCGTCGAGCTGGGGATCCGGCACATCCGATGAGGGCAACGAGCAGCCAGCCGGTCGGTCGGTCGGTCGTCGTCGTCGGTTGCTCCCGATGGCAGGCTGGTGTGGGTCGATGGAGCCAGGAAGGCGTACGTACGTGTGTCGAGTGTTGGTCTAGAGGAGGGCCAGGGTCCAGCCTGGCCCCCTTTGCCAGCCGGCCACGCCACGCGTTGAGCTGGCCAGGCCTCTGCCTGCATGCGGCTCACCGTCATCCCTGCCTGCTGCCTCTAGGCTGGCTCTCGCCTGCACTGCCCCTTGTGCGATGTCGGCCGAGTGAGGTCAGCTCGGGGGGGCTCGCCTGCCTCCACTTGGCGGTGGCCTTTGCAGCGGGCGTTTCCCCCACGCTCGGCTGGCCGCCGTTGGTTGGTGCGCCTGGCGAGGCGGGCAGGCCTGTGGGGGCTGGCTCCCAGACGACGACCCTCGTTGCAGCCCACTCGATAGAGGCTAGCTGAGCCCGGCCTCGTCCCCGCCTCCTTCTTTTCCCTCCTCCTCCTCCTCCTCATCATCATCAACATCGCTGCGACCGGCAGCTACGGCATCGAGCAACGCACACACCCACCTCTAGTCTGGGCCGCCACACACCTACAAGGGCTTTCGCGCATCCATCCACCTTCTGGCCGCGCGATTCTGGACGCTCGCAGCGAGGATCGCCCGGCACACACGCTGCCAGCTTGCCGACCTCGCACGCCCTTTGCTCCCTGCCGCCACGTCACCCGGCGGCCCCTCAAACATGCTGCTGGTGGCCCGCCATGCCGCCGCCGCCGCCGCCGATGCACTCCTGATGTGCGGCTCAAAGCAGCAGCAGCAGCAGCCTCCCGAGGGCGGGGGCTCGGGCCGATCCCTGCCAAACGCCCTCCTCATCGTCTCGACCCTCTCGGCCCTCTTTGCCACCCTGTTCAGCTTCTACCTCATCTGGAAGCAGCTCAAAAACTACCGCAAACCCACCCTCCAGCGCTACGTCGTCCGCCTCCTCGTCATGGTGCCCATCTACTCGATCGCGTCCATCATCTCGCTCTACTCGCTCAACCTCGCCGACGTCATCGACCTCATCCGCGACCTCTACGAGGCCTTCGTCATCTACTGCTTCTTCAACCTCCTCATCGAGTACCTCGGCGGCGAGCGGTCCACCATCATCCTCCTCCACGGCAGGCGCCCCCAGGACCACATCTTCCCCATCAACCTCTTTCTCCACCCCATGGACGCCAGCGACCCCTACACCTTCCTCGCCCTCAAGCGCGGTGTGCTCCAGTACGTGCAGATCAAGCCCATCCTCGCCATCCTCACCGTCCTGCTCAAGTCAATCGGCAAGTACGGCGACGGAAAGATCTCGCCGTCCAACGGCTACACCTGGATCTCGTTCACCTACAACGTCTCCGTCTTCCTCTCCCTCTACTGCCTCGGCATGTTCTGGAAGTGCCTCAATGCCGACCTCGCCCCCTTCCGCGTCACCTCCAAGTTCCTCTGCGTCAAGGGTATCATCTTCTTTTCCTTCTGGCAGGGGCTCGGCATCTCGATCCTCGTTGCCGCCGGCCTGATCCGCAAGATTGGGCCAGTGGCCGACCCCGAGTACATTTCGCTGGCCGTTCAGGATTTTATGATCTGCCTCGAGATGCCCATCTTCGCCCTCGGACACGCCTACGCCTTTTCGCACAAGGACTACGTCGATCCCTTCGCCCACTATGCCGCCAGGCTGCCCGTCTACTACGCGCTGCGCGACTGCATCGGGCTCTACGACGTCTTCAGCGACAGCCTCACCACCGTCCGCGGCACCGGCTACGGCTACCAGACCTTTGAACCAAGCGAGGGCGTCGTGCACCAGAGCCTGGCGCGCGAGAGGCGCAGCAAGGCCGGCCTGCGCTATACCCAGGGCGGCAAGGCAAAGTACTGGCTGCCACAGCGCGGCACAGGCGACCCGCGCGACGCCGCCAAGGGTGCACGCCACCAGGGCCCGCTCTCGACGGTGCGCAAGTACCTCGACCAGAAGCGCATGGAGCGCAAGGGCTTTGCGCCCCTCAGCCCCGACGAGGCGGCCGACGTTATTCACGACAACCCGGATGCGCCGCCGGACCACTCGGACGATGAATCCTCGTCCCTGCTCCGCCGTCCGCGCGACATGGCCCACTCGGCGCTGCAGAGGGCCGAAGAGGGCCTGCACTTTTTCTCGGAACGTCGTCCCGACGGCGACGACGACGTCGAGTCGCTGTCGTTTGACTCGCCCTCGTCGGATGAGGAGGAGCTGTACCAGAGGAGCCGCAACCTCGACCACGGCGATTACGCCTACCCGAACGTCGATGTGGCCAGGGAGGCGAGCCGGAGGAGTCGGTGGAGGGACGACGATGACATCGTCCATCGCCGGCGGAAGCGGGCGAGTGGTGACGAGGGGGGCGGCAAGGGCAAGAGCAGAGAGGGCAGCGAGGCCAGCGGAAGCGGCAAGCGGAAGCAGGGCGCAAGGAAGGACTCCGCGGACGGAGACGAGGGCCTCGAGCAGCGCGGCAAGAAGAAGGCGAAGAGCCCGTGGCTGGCGTGGGAAGCCGAAGAGAACAGCAAGGCTGCCGCCGATGCCACGGCCGATCGAGGCCAGGATGGGCCGAATACCGAGGCGTCTGCAGGAGAGGCGGCGGAGCCGTCGACCTCGACCTCAAAGTCCTCGTCAGCATCACCGTCCTCGAGCGGCAAGTCGGATGCCGACGAGACCAAGCGCGATCCATATGGAGCCGTCGATCTGGTGGTCGAAGACTTCAAGGCGGAAGAGCGCGAGCGGCTCCTCGAGCGACGACGTGGCGACCCTGCGTTGCGGGCAGGACGCAATGCGCGAGTCTTTAAGAAGCAGTACGAGGAGCACAACGGCGCGTCCTCTTCCGCCAGCGCCTCGTCTCCCTCCGCCGCGACACACTCTTCGCAGCGACCATCGGGCCCGGGTCGGCGAGAGAGCGACGGGTCGCGGTCGGAGCGCTACGCCAAGGACGAGAAGCGGATGGTCGATGCAGCGCTGGAGCGGCTGGACCGGGTGCAGGAAGGACACGCCAACCCGGAGCAGGCAGGGGCCGAGCGGGGCCAGGAAGAGACGATGGTCGAGCAGAGCCAGACGGCCTCGGTCGATCCGGGCCTCGAGGCCGATACGCCCATTGCGAGGACGATGGAGCCCAAGGCCCGGACGGCGTTTCGCAAAGGCGCCCTGCCAGGGAGCATGCGCAGCGTCACACGGCGCGGCAGCGACGAAGAGGGAGACGCAGAAGAGGAGGAAGAGCAGAGCAAGGAGCAGGAGCGGAAGCAGATCACCGCCGACCGACGTGGCGAGCCGATGCGCCATCACGGCGGCGGCAGCGATCACGATGACGGGGTCAACCCGTGGGCCTGATCGCAGGTACCACGGGCACCGTGCACGGCGGCCCCCTTTCAATGGCAAACCTGCCTTTCCCCTGCGGTCGAATCGCGAGCAACAATACCCGCGACAGCACATTCAGCACGCCCGTCAGGACGCTTTGATGGGAGTCGCAGCAGTTCCTTTGCTGCCAGGTCGATATCGCATCGTGGCGTCTGGCTCACACGACCACAGCCACGACGGGGAGAGGAACAGATTTTGGGTGTGAGGGGGGGTGGCAAGCGTAGGGAGAGTGAAGGACGAGAGCGGGAGGGGGCAGACGGATGGCGAGCGCGCACGCCTCTAGAGGTCGTCGAGGTCCTCGTCGTCGTCGTCGCTGGCCTCCTCGAACTCGACGTCTCCGCCCTCCTCTTCGCCAAAGGTCTCGGTCTCGTTGATCTTGGCCGTCTCGGGCAGCTCTCCGTACTGCTTGAGCGATCTCGCCTCGTCGGCCGTGTACTTCTGGATGACGTCGGCCTTGTCGTCCTGGAAGTCGCGCAGCGAGATGAGGATAATGTCGCCCTGGTTGATCCACACCTTCTTGCGCAGCTTGCCGCGGATATGCGCCAGCCGCTTCTCGCCGTCGAAACATTGCGCCTCGAGCCGGCCGTTGCCCAGCATCTTGAGCACCTGCGCGTACTCTGCGGGCGTTGCGGCGGGGCAAGGGGCGAGAGCGGGTGGTGCGCGGAGGATCCAGAGAGGTGAGAGAGGGGGGAAAAGGTGAGTAACGGCCGTTCGATGCACGACGTTGCCGAGCGCCACAATGAGGGCTTCATGGATCGACACATACCCTGGCCCTCCTCCTTGAAGACGAGCTCTCGCTTCTCGCCCTCGGTGTCGTTCTTTCCTCGCCTGCGGTTCTTGCCGCCCTTTCCGCTGTTCTGTGGAGGTGTACGGTGCGCAGCAATGATTGTGAGGAGCGCGGCGGGGACAGGATCGACGGCAAAGGCAGCAAATGGAGCGAATGCGAAAGAGAATGTTAGCTCGAGACGCTCAAAGGGTCGGTGTGGCGAGCGCAGCGGGTGGCGGCAAAGTGCAAGACCACTGCAAACGCACCTTCGGCATGGTGTGCTAGGTGCTTGCTAGGTTGTGCCGGTTAAGCTTTAGATACGTCGGGCGTTGTTCGGTGTCCTAAGCGCGGTTGAGGACAGTCCAGCTGATGCGATGAAGGTAGTGGCGGTGCTGGACAGAGTGGTGGTGGTGGTGGCGAGCATCCGATGACGATCAAGCAAAAGTGATGTGGGGGCCACCGACCAACCAGGGCCCGGATGCGAGAGCGAGCCAGCGGCAGGGAGCCTCTGAAAAGGACGCAGAAGGTGCGTCAGGCAGGGCGCCCAAGTTAAATCGGCAGCGGCTCTCCGGTGAAATTCAAACCGCTCCAAGGGCTCAAGGCTGGGACTGAGCTCCTGCTGGTTGCTCGAATTCCGCGGGCCCGACTGGCTCAGCACGCCCCAATTCAAAGTCGTGCCTAGCCCGACGCAACCACAATAGCCCGCTGCGTCAAAATTTTCAAAAAGAGAGGGTCAAGCCAGACGTCGACCGACGCCGGCGCCTCTTCCAACCGCACGAGAGGCAGCGATTCTCAGCTCGACGATCACGGCCGCTGCGAGGGAGCCGTCCTTTGACCCAGCCCAGCCAGGCGAGCCCGACCCGGTCAGGCCAGCACAGGCGAGCACAGGCCAGCCTTGGTCTTTTGGCCGCCGCGTGCCACGAAGCCAACCCCAGGCCCGACTTGACAGCCCTCCTCCGCTCGCAAGCGCAGCCCTCCGCCCGTCCCCTCTTTCCACCTTCTCCACCTCTCGGTCAACCCTCTTCGACAAAGCTCCTTCCACCCCTCTCTCCGCCTGGCTGGCCCATCGCTCGAGTCGATTCATCCCGCCGCCTCTGTCTTGTCGCATCGCACATCTTGATCGCATCATCACCTCTGCACGACCACGGACACAGCCTCGCCTTTCCGCCTTTCCGAGACCGCCATGTACCAGTCCGGCTACCCTAGCCGCTCTCCGCCGCCACTCCAGCATCCCATCCCCACGCACCCGCCCTTCCAGGTGCCAGATCCGCCGGTCTCTCCCAATCCGGGCCCGCGCAACTTGACCTCGTCCTCGACCGCCGATAGCACCGTCGCCGACCCCAACCTCTCGTCGGCACGCTCCCGCGCCGGCGCCGGCTCCTCGTCCTACGTCCAGGGCGGATACCAGCGCTTCAGCAGCCCGCCCATCCAGCAACAGGGCATCCACGCCAATGCGTATGCTCCCAGCTTCGGCCAGGGCGCCGCCGCCTACAGCGTGCCCCAGCCAGGGCAAAACTTCTACGCCGGCCAGCAGCAGGGCCTCGGCGGCCAGATGGGGGGCGCGCCGGGGTCCGCGGGTGCGGGGGCGCAGCAAGGGTGGGGAGCGTTCCCAGGCATCGGAGGCGGAGGATCGGGCATGATGAACGACGCCACGGCGCAGATGGGCGTCCAGTTTGGCCAGCACATGGCACAGGTCGGTGGCGAGTACGTGCAGAAGAACGTGAGTTACTCTCGACCGACCTCCGCTCACCATGTCATGCGCTGTGGCCGCTGTCCGGCGACTTGATATTGACGCTCTACTCGCCTGCTCGCTCGGACACTTGCGCACAGTTCAATGCGCTGCTTCCGCTGCCACTCTTGAAGCACTACTTCAACGTCTCCAACTCCTACGTCCTGCACAAGCTCCGCATCGTCCTCTTTCCCTGGCGGCATAAGCCGTGGTCGCGCGCCCACAGGCAGTCGAACAACGGCGGCGGCGCCTATGCCGGCATGGGCGGGGCCAGCCACGAGGCTGGCACGGGCAGCAAGGCGGCCGACGGCTACCTTCCGCCGCGCGACGACGTCAACAGCCCGGATCTCTACATTCCCGGTGGGTCTACCTTGTGGCGTCGGGGCGTTTCAACTGCTTGCCCTGCCGTGTTCTGACAACCTGGCTGCCCTCCCGTCTGCCCCTCAGTCATGGCCTTTGTCACCTACATCCTCCTGACTTCGATGATCTACGGCCTCGAGTCCCGCTTCCACCCGGAGATTCTCGGCCTGACGGCATCGCGAGCACTGGCCATCATCCTCGTCGAGCTGGCAGCCATCAAGCTCGGCACGTACCTCCTCAACATCCAGGGCGATCATACGTTCGTCGACCTGCTGGCCTATTCGGGCTACAAGTTTGTCGGCACCCTCGTCACCCTCTTCTTTGGCCTGATCAACGTGCGCGGCTGGATCTACTGGAGCATCTTCCTCTACTGTTTCGCCGCCAACGCCTTTTTCCTGGTGAGCTCCCGTTTCCGTTGGCGAGGCGCTGCGCTGTGCGGCGAGACGGCGTATTTCCACCATTGCCACTTTGCTGACCCACACCCTCGCCCCGTCGCCCCTCTTCCCGCATTCTTGGGCTGCGCACTGTCCATGCAGCTCCGCTCGCTCCGGTACGTGGTCCTGCCGGATCCATCCAACCCGAGCAGCGTCACGATCACGCACGCGCAGCGATCGAGGCGCATCCAGTTCCTCTTTTCCATCGCCGTCGCCCAGATTGTGCTGGGCTGGCTGCTCATCGTCGGCATTTTCCACTAGGCCTAGGCCCCGCGAGGAGGCCGGATGAGCAGCGCATGGCGACAAATTGGAGGTTTTGCCTCGCGAGGCGGTCGGGTTGCGGAAGGTAGAAGAGGCGAGGCGAGGCGGCGGCATGACCGGAGACCGGAACGGCAAAAGCACACAGGCATGTCCCGTACCTCGACCCGCACAACGGCGGTCGGCCAGCGGGGGGTTTTGGCCCTTCCGCCATGCCCACCGTTCGAAGTTGGCATACAGCAACCAGCAGCATCACCTTGTTCTCGGCCTTCCACGATGGCAGTCTGGCAGCGCCGCTCGCTCGAGCTGGCTTGGCAGGCAAGCGAGGCGGCGTGCAGGCCGACTTCAAGTCGAGGCGAGAGGTCACGATTCAAGGTCTGGGCATTTCGAATCCTTGGCGAGTCAGAGGCAGGCGATTCTAGGACGGAGCCAGAAGCTGACTGCAGCGGGTCCGGATAGATCGCGGCGAAGAAGCTGGCTGCGCGATGATCTAGTGGCCCTTCTTGACGCCGATGGTGTCCCAGGCAACGCGCTCGTCCTCCTCGTTGGCGATCTCCTGGACGTAGGGGGTGAGGTAGCGCTTGTCCTGCGGTGGCGGGAGGGGCGTGGCGTGAGAGGAGAAGAAGCAGCGACGAAGCGAGAGGGGTGAGTGTGTGCAGACCAAGGCGATGTCATGCGATGAGTGGAGATCGACGTACCTGGGAGGCGGGGGTCCACTGCTCCTTGGGCAGCTCGCGGTGGAGGACGCTGAGCTGGGTGGCCTGGCGGAGGCGGTAGGCGCGGTCGTAGGCCTCACGCTCCGGCAGACGCTTGATGGCCTGCGAGGATGGGGGGACAGGTTCGTGTGGGGGTGGGCAGAGAGACGATCCGTCAGCGCATGCACTGGCGTGGGCCGGGGTCCAGAGCGAGCACGGGCCGCGGGTGCGCGACCGTGTGCGGGACGAGCACTTCGAAGCGCACCTTCTGGACACGGGGCGACTCCTCGATGATGAGGTCGTCGTATCGGAGGCCGTGCTGCCTGTGACCGGCGGCCTGGGCGTAGGCGTTGGCCACGGGCTTGATCATGCGCAGCAGAGCCGGCGAGTTCTGGATGTACTTGGCGAGCGAGAGGCCGGAGAGTGCCTGTGTGTGGGTGGGGCGGAAGAAGCGGCAGCGTCAGGCGCAGATGGGTTTGAAAGGGGAGAAGGGGATGGGATATCAGCATAGGTTCGCTAGCTGGTTGCTTGCAAGGGGTGATAGTCGGTCGGTCGGTGGGTCGGCTGGTGGGCGAGAGGTGGCCGAGGGTGCGGTTTCGGTCGAGGTGGCGGCATGGCGAGTGAACGCAGCGATACATACGAGAACCATGATGGGCGACGTGTGATGTAGGGGTGGAGGGGTGGTGGTGATGGTGATGTCGATGGCGATGGCGGTGATCCAGGTTGCCGGGGTTGGGTTGGTGGTGGCGATGGCGCTCCGAAGAATTCGCACCCGGCCAGCCCGCGGGCGGCAGCAGGCCTGGCCTGTCTTGGCCTGGCCTGGGCAGGCGTAACAACGAGAGCGGCGGGCCAGCCAACAACTTCGGAAGCGGTGGCCACCCGCCCGCCCTCGCCCTGAAATTGAAACCGCGCGCAAGAGGCAGGATTTGTAATCCCGCCAGAATACAACCACCAAGCTTGCCAGCCCGCTCTGACCCGATGGCCTGGGGGGCCAGGAGGGATCACATAAGCATGACCGAGCAAGTCGCTCCACCTGCCTGCCTGCCTGCCTGCCTGCCTGCCTGCCTGCCTGCCCTGCCTCGACCCCCCCTCGCCTTGGGCACCCCTTTGTGTTGGCAGACAGCGCACGGCCAGCCCAGCCCAGCCAACAGGGCCCAGCCAACCCGACGCCAGGCTTGGGGGCCCTCGAGGCCAGGGCAGTAGCGCATCCGACCAACCAACACACCCCTTGCCCCTGCCAGCCTCACTCAGCTCGACCCAGCGCCCACTCTCCAGCCTCTGGTCGTCGTCGATCTCACCCCCACCACCTACCCACACCGCCGCAAGCCCTCCCTCGCACGCAGCCCTCGCACGCAGCACTCTGTAGTCTCCACTCGACGACGGATAGCGCAGGACACGCTGCATCGTCCTTGTCCCAGTCGCACCCGCACCCGCACTCGCACTCGCAGCGACCGCCGCCATCATGTCGTCTCCGGGCTCGGCCTCGTCGGCCAGTCCGCCCCACCCGCTCCGCCCCTACTACCAGCCACCCGAGGATTCCGTATTCGTCGCCTCAGCACCCCGCTTCTCCACCACGGGGACACCTCAGGCTGCGTCTCGCAGTGGGGCGGGGCCTTCAGCCTCCAGCAGCAGCTCGTCCTTCCCGCGATTCTCGCCCAATGCGGCCCACGCGAATCGCTACATGTCTGCCAACGATGCCACGCCATACGTGGCCACCAGCTCCTCGGGCATGGCCGCAGACGCCACCGCCAACTTCACAGACATGGCGCGCGCCCTCCTCGTCAGCGGCGCGCTCCAGTACACGAGCACCTGCCTCGCAATGCCCTTCGAGGTCGGCAAGCTCCTCCTCCAGGTCCAGTGGGTGCCCCGCGACGATGTATGGGTGCAGATCACCCAGACCGCCGCTGCGACCAAGATGATCGAGCAGCGCGAGATGCAGGAGCGAATGCGGAGGCAAGCGCACGAGGCCGGCACCCATGGCGCCGACCAAGGCGATGACGACGACGACGACAATGCCCCAGAGAGGGACGTGTGGGCGGGCGACGACGTGTCGCCCGAGGCGGAGGAATGGCAGGAAGAGCGCGATGCGCAGAACCACTACGGCGGCTCGGGCTACATGGACGACGAAGAGGTGAGTGTGCGCGTTGTCATTGCCAATGCCGCGCTGCTACCGATGGCTAATGTCTTCTCTCCCGTCTGCTCTGCACCGCTCCGCTGGCAGCTCTCCGACGAGCACGAGGCAGAGGCCTACTTCCGAGACCTCTCTTCGCGGCCATCCAGACCCGACGCATCCCTGCACAGGCCCAAGCGGCGACGGCAGCGGCAGGTCGACCACGGCGGCTACGTGATGCGGCGGAGCGTCCACGACGACGGCGCACGGCCCGAGTTCATCATGCCGGTCGTCGTGCGCGGCGGCGTGTGGGAGATGATCAAGGCCGTCGGCCGCGGCAAGGAGGGCTGGCTCGGCCTGTGGAAGGGCTCGCTCACCTCGTTCGTCCTCGAGATTGCCTCGTCCACCATCCAGCCCATCATCTCATCGATCCTCTCGCTCGTCGCGCCCTCGGCTCTCTCGCCGCTGCCGCTCGCCTACACCCCTTACCCGTACAAGACGTTGGCATTGCTGCTGACGTCGCACCTGGCCACAGGCATCCTCATCTCGCCCATCGACACGATCCGCACGCGGCTGATTGCGCAGAGCACGCTGCCCGCCCACCGCAAGTACAGCGGGCCGTACGACGCGCTGCGCAAGATGCTCGACGAGGAGGGCGGCTGGAAGACGGCCTACCTGCACCCCAACGTGCTCGTCCCCACCATCCTCGACTTTACGCTGCGCCCGCTCCTGTCGCTCGGCACGCCGCTCCTCATTGAGCAGACGCTCAAGCTCGAGCCCAACACGCATCCCATCAGCTACGCCATCGCCGAGCTGGCCATCACGACGGCGTCGCTCTGCGTCACCCTGCCCATTGAGACGGTGCGGAGGCGGCTGCAGCTCCAGATCCGCGCTCCCTACGGCGCTGCTCCCCACTCTGCTGCCGCCGGCGCCGACAAGAGGGCATTGACGAGCCGCTCGCTGCGTTCGGAAAAGGGAGGCGCTTCGACTGCAACCAAGCCCGCATCGGGCAACACGGCCATTCGGGGACTGCGCACCTGCGTCGAGACGAGACCCGTGCCCTACGTCGGCGTCGTCGAGGCCATCTACCGCATCCTGACAGAGGAGACGTCGGCCACGCCCCGTCGCAAGGACGGAAGCAGCGCAGGCGGCGACGGCGATGGCGACGGCGACGGCCAACGAGGGGACGACGACGACGACGACGACGCCGCCGGGGCTTCCGGCGCCACCACCAACAAGGACGACGCGGGCGCCGCGGCCATGGCCCAGTCGGGCGTGCTGGCCAAGACGGGCCACTCTTCGCTCGGTGGCTTGCGCAGCCTGTACCGCGGCTTCGGAATGGCGTTTGGCGCCAACCTCGTCGTCTTTATGCTCACCCTCGTCAGCGGGGAGCGCGCCGGCGAGGCTGGCTGGGCCGAGATTTAGCTCCGCTGGACCAGCCAGCCTCTTCGTCCTTGCCCGGCTCGCCGCGGGGCAAATTCCCCAACCTCGGATCACTGTACACTATCCCCGCCTCGTCGATTTGGCCACGGCGTCGCCCTGCTTTTTTACGACCCATCGCTCAGCATCGTCGTCTCGGCACAGGACAAGTGCCTGGCATTGCGGCTGGTGCTCTATCGGCATCTGCGCCGCCAGCCCGCTCACGATTGCCAGCGGGCGGCGTCGAATACCATGGTGACCTCCCACTGGCGTCTTGATGCCGTCGAGCCGCCGCCTCACTTTGAAGACCGGCCCGCAGAGTAGTAGATGTTGATGATGAAGCTGCGACGTGCGAGGACGGGACGTCGGGCAAGTCAGTATCGCTGCATGGAGGAAGCGCCCGGAGAGTGGGGCGGCCGAGGCGACTTACAGGGTCATCATCATGACGAACACTGTCGGCGCAGGGAGATGGGACGGGCAGGACAAGGGAGGAGGAGAAGAAGACGGTGGGTGAGCACAGAGATGCTCTCGCCGTCCGCAAAAGCAGGCCGAGGCAGGGGTGGAGGGCGGCGTGTGGCGACGGGAGGCAATACTCACTGCCGGCTGTTGATCCCCACTGCAGCAGACCCTCGTCGGGTTTGACGTAGCCCATCTGGAAGACCTCGTAGCATGCGCGCTCGAGGTCGTCGCTCATCTTCTCGAGCGAAAACTTGTCCTGCACCCTCTTGCGCGCCACCTGGCTCACTGTCCGCCTCTCGTCGTCGCTCAGGCTGAGCAGCGCCTGGATCGACACGGCCCAGATGCCCGGCGACGCGTGGCGCAGCAGGCCGGTGCCCTCGGCCAGGTTGGTGGGCTTGCCGTCCTCGTCGAGGGACAGGTCGACGACCGTCTCGAGCGGCCCTCCCGTATTGGTGGCGAGGACGGGCACGCCGCAGGTCATGGCCTCGAGCGGGACGATGCCAAAGTGCTCCTCGGTCGGCGTGTAGAGGAGCATCTGGGTCGACTGGTTGAGCAGGAGCGTGTGGAGTAGCGGCCCAGGCAGCGAGGGGAGGAAGATGACCGCCGCCTGGGCGATGTCGAACGCAGGCGGCGGAGAGATGGGCGGCTCCAGTGCCTTGCCGTTGTAACTGAGCGTGAGGTGCTTGAGGCCCAGCTCTTCGGACTGCTTCTGCAGCTCGGCCAGCGTGTCGATGTTGTCGCGGACGCGGTGGTCGTACCCGCCCGCCAGGACCAGGCGGAGCCGGCCGGGTCTTCCGCTGGCGGCGTGCTGCTTCTGCGCCGTGGCAAAGGCCTCGAGGCCGAGGGCAACATTCTTCTTGGCCTCGAAGCGGTTGATGGAGAGCAGCGTCAGGCGGTCAGTGTCGCAGCAGAGATCGATGATGGCGTTCTTGAGGCGATCGCCGACGGCCTCGTCGATGAGCTTGTCGAGCTGCTTCTGCACCTCGTCGGCCCGCAGGGCCCGCACGTCGACGCCGGGATAGAGGGTTCGCGGCTGACGTCGCAGCCGGTAGAAGCTCTTGACAAACTGCTTCGAGGTAAAGTCGGAGTTGACGAGGATCTTGTCGGCATAGTCTGCGGACAGAAAGAGGGGAGGGGAAAGGTGTGAGCGGCTCTGCGTTGGGAGGTTGCGATGGCGGCCGGCGAGGGGAGTGGGCGATGCTCACCCGTCGTGCCTTCCTCGATGAGGTCGAGCGGCAGGCGGTAGATCTTCCTGAAGACCGAGGGTCCAGAGTGGCCGCGGGCGAGGGCCTTTTGCAGGGCGATGGAGCTGCCGATGTCCTTGTCGGGGAAGTGGCAGTAGTAGAGGATGCGGGTGCTGGTGATGATCTTGAGCCAGGGGATTCCGGCCGAGAGCTGGTCCATGAAGAAGAGGTCAAACTCGGGGATGGGCGGCGAGCTCGTAAGGCGGCTCGAGACGAAGGTGGGCATGGTTCCCGGGTACTTTAGCAGCGTGATGGAGAGGATGAGCTGGAAGATGAGCGAGAGCTGCTGGAGGATGGCCATGGGGAGGTGGAGGCGGTTGAAGAGGGAGCGGGGGATGCGGGTGCGCATGACCTGGACCTTGAGGGTGCCATCGCGGGTGGCCTCGAAGCAGTGCTTGGTGTCGTGGTGGGAGGTGAAGATGACGACCTCGTGTCCGAGCTCCTGGAGGGATACGGCGGCGTCGACGATGAACTTTTCCGCTCCGCCGATGCCGAGGTCCGGGTGAATGAAGCCGATGCGGAGCTTTTTGGCGGGCGAGTTGACCGAGTTGGCCACGCGAGCGGATTGCCGGTCGAGCGACATGGTGGTATGTGCGCGGGGGCGGGGGGAGGATTGCGCGGGGAGAGTCAGAGAGAGACGGAGCGAGGCGGAAAGGGCGACAGCGGTGGTGATGGTGGCAGTAGTGGTAGCCGTTGGGGTTGGCGCGAGGGCCGGTGTGGGGGTGTTGGACTTTGCGCCTCGTCTTTGCAGGCGGCTTGGACTGCGCTGGCCCTGCGCCTGCGTCTGGCCGCCTATGTGCGGGGAAAGAAGCCAAGAAGCCAAGCGCAGCGCAGCGCAGCCAGCCAGCCCAACAACGCAACCTCGGCGACTCTCTTTCGCGCGCGCGCACAGACGCGCCCCTCTTGCTCCTCCCCAGCTCCAGGCATCGGGGGCCATTTGGACATCTCCCCGATGGACCATCGACTCAGCTTCGGGATCGGCAAATGCCTCCACTTTGCGTGGCCCGCTGTCGGTTGGCTGTGGACTCGCCGCAGCCACCCCGGCGCCACCTCCATCACTCACCTCCAAGACGCCTCGAGCTCACCCGGGCACATCCTAGCTTCACCCCGACCATGCCGCCCTCAAAGAAGCCCGCATCGCCCTCCAAGCAGTCCCACGCCGCTCGCGCAGCCGCCCTCCTGTCCAGGGCCAGGGCACACGCCACCAGCACCTCACCCACCAAGCCTTCGTCGGCCGCTTCGTCGTCTTCATCTTCTCCTTCCTCGACCTCGTCGTCTGCAGCCGTACCGCTGCCGGACCTGCTCAAACAGCTCACCTCAAAGGGCGGTCTCACCATGCACGACGCAATGGCCGTCACCGGAAAGCTCATCAACGCCCGCTGCAACACCCCGCACGCCCTCTCTCACATCAGCCTCATCGCCCTCCAGGACATGGGCGTCGAATCCGAGGAGCACCGAAAGAGGACCGTCCTCGCCTTCAAGGGAAAAAAGGCCGCGGGCATCACCGGCGACGTAGCGGCCGCATTTGACCCGTCCTCGAACAGCCCTCGCAAGCGCAGGAGGCGCGACGACGACGATGACGCCCTGTCGCGCGAATACGGAAACGTCTCCGGCCCCAGCGACAGGCCCAGCGCACGCAACGCTAGACCCGCGCCCGTGTTCGACTACGTCTTCAACGAAGTCCTCGAAGAGAGCAGCCTCCGCGGAAGGTACGCCGTCGTCAACCGCGCACCCGTCATGACCGCCTGGGCAACCATCCTCCTCGAGAGACTCGCCTTCAGCAGGGCAGAGGCTCTCAGCTTGGGTGAGTATCCCCGCCACTTGAACCCACCTCTACGTGGCGCTTGGCTGCATGGAACGACCACTGACCAACAGGGTCACCGCGCACAGCCCACTGCTATGTCAACTATACGAGCACGATGCGAGGAATCAGCCTCGGCATCATCCCGGCATCGGAGAGGGAAAAGGCGTCCAACAAGGTGGGCCCCAACCAGCCCCACTTTGAGCTGATGGGCGTCAAGATCCCCGTCATGCAGATGGCGGACGGAACCTACCGCGGCATCAGCGGTGGCGAGGTCGTTGGGCCAGAAAAGGTGAGCCGGTGGTGTGCTCTAGCCGTGTCGGGTGCGCACGATGCTGATCCTGTCTTTGTCGCCATGGAATGTTGCGGCAGGCGTTCAACTACATGAGACGCTCCATGGCCCAGACGCTCTCTAGCGTCATAGGCGCGCTGACCCTTCTCGCAGACAGCTACATCGATCCTCCACCCAAGATGGAAGCGAAGGACGAGAGCGAGCCGCTTGATGCCAAGACCGAGCACCCCGATGGCACCTTGCCAGCGAGCACCGGACCGCCACCATACGGCGCCGAGTACCTCAACACGTGTGGGTACGACCTCTACGCCGACTTCCGGCCCTCGACGTCGGGAGAGTGGGGCAAAAAGGGTCGGCTCTGGTACGACAAGATCCTCGCCCTCCGTCGCGGTCACGAAGCGGATCTGGCGGAATGGAGGGTCAAAGAGGAGCGGCTCGAAGGTGGGGGGCCAATAGAAGAAGAGTGGAGCGAGGACATCGAACGCCTCGTCCAGGAGGAGCTCAAGAAGGAGGACCAGACGCAGACGGACCACCCGGTCAAGCTCGAGGCGCCCGGGGCCAAGAGCGAGACTATGGACAAGCAGGAGACGTAGCAGACCGCAGCTTGAACTCCGCCCTCGTCTCTGGCATGCATGCAGGTGATCTTAGATGATCCTTTAAGGCCGTCTATCGACAACTGCGTTCGAACTCGGTGCGCAGCCTGGCCCGACTTCGCACTCGTTCCATCCCTTTGGCGACATGAAGAGGCGGAGCAACCCTGGTCAGCCCCTCCGCCACGTCGAGGTTATTGTCGAGCCGAGAATAAAGACTTGCGAGTGGCGACAGGTCTCGATTGCCTGATCCGGCTGGCTCTTCCGGCTGCGAGTACTCCTCAGCCTCCCGTGGACATGCGTCCGGCCGCTTGCGACGCTGCACTTCCGTCGACGGCCATCGTCATGAAATTTCGAGAGCCATCTCCTCACGCGTCGCTGACAGGATGGTCAAGCCTTTGCCGGCCTCATTTGAGAGCGGACCTCTGCCGAAAAGGACATGCAAGGATGGCCGCGGTCACAGCCTACCGGCGGCAGGTGTCGCGTTCAAAGTGGCTGCCACACCTTGACCTTGGTGGGGCCGGACCTGTGTTTCCCTTTAGGTGGAGTGGGGGAGTTTCGTGGCATGTGGGGGCGAAGAGGAAGCGATGAGCTCGTTGGTGAGCTATAAAATGGGGCTGGGCTGGAGGGTTGGCCTCCTTGCGCCCGCCCAAAAAGCATCGTGCCTCCCGCCAAGCCGCTTCCCCAACTTGCAAGAGCCTCTCGCCTACGAAGATGAAGCTTTCTCTCCTCAGTCTCGTCGCGCTGCCTTGGCTCGCACTCGCAGACGTAGTCGACTTGCCTTTCACCAAGTCCTACACCTGGCAGTTCAATGGATTCGGCACGGTGACGGCCGGGACCAACAGTCTGCTGGTGATGCTCTGCTCGACCCACCCGCAGTGGTACGCGGTCGATGAGCACAATGTGGCGCAGAGTCTCGAGTACGACAAGCCTTCGAGCCAGTGGATGTGGGCGCCCTTCTCGACCTGCAGGAACAACGGCTTCCGCTGCTTCGACTATGTCAAGAACCTCCAGACCATCGATGGTCTGCACTGCGTCTACACGTTCCCCGGCACACAAGACGTCGCCGTAGACCTGGCCGGCATCGCGAGGGCCATGGACAGGGGAAGGGCCCGAGGCTATACCTTCGTGGGTGAGTTCGGACTCGGCACCTTCACGAGCGTGGTGGGACGATGCTCTCGATGGCAGAGGTGCTCAGCGATGCCTACATTTTGCTTCAATCCGCGCACCCTTCCTGTGACGTCCCCAGTCGGCTCACCGCCTCCCTAGCCGCGAGCAGATGCCCCGAGCCAGGCTTGAACTTTCGGCCATGTCCAGGCAGTACAGTAGCGGCGTCTCCGGACTGCCAACTGCCTTCCGTTCGCAAGGGAGAGCTTGTCTATTGACCCCCGCGAGCACGACCTTTCGTGTGACTGTACCAGCGATCAGAGGCGATGAGTGTCCTCCGTCTTCAGTCGAGTTCGGCCGGCCAAGGGCCTTTAACTATGGCTCCTTCGGCTCGGTATTGTACCGCTCCCGCGCTCCTGTCGTGCCATGAACAGTCGCAGATCAGCGTGAGTGCCCCGGCTGGGCATTGTCAGGTCCGCCTGACGCGTCTACTCACCATCTTTGGCTGCGGAGACGTACGCCTTGTGACCCGCCCCCGGCACCGGCTGCGTCTGGCTCGGCGTGGCGCTGCCCAATCCAGCGCCCTTGGCGTAGATCTTGGTCTCGACGATGCCTGTCCTGCCCTGTCCGGAGGCTCCGAGGCCCTGGCCCTTGCTCCAGCCCATCATCGCGAGCATCTTGCTGCCGATGTTGCTGCTGTCGATCTCCTTCTCGACAGGCATTTCCGGCTCGTCGCTTTTCGGTACGTCGGTCGCGACCGGGCCCTCGTATGATTTCGCCTGGAAGCTCGCTTTTTTGAACGCTGGCGTCGAGTCGGTACCAAACACCGCCCTCCTCTCCAAGGCACGGTCGCGGTACTTGGACGCTGGTGTTCCGCTCGCGTCTTTAGCAGCCCCGATCGGAGCAAACCCGGCGGATGCACTGCTTTGGGACGAAGTTTCGAGGCCAGCATCCTGCGATAGCTTCCGATCGACGCCAGCGCGACAAGTATCGAGGTTCCGCAGGTTGTCCTGGAAGACACGCAGGGAGGGTCAGATCGTGCCAAGAGGCCAATTTCCTACGGTCAGTGTTCGTATTGTGACCGTCTGAATGATGACGACGACGATGACGACGCACCTCGTGCAATGCTGATTCCTTTTCGTGCCGACGCAGGACGTCGAGGCTTTTGAGCTTCCGTTGACACAGGAGACAGGCATTCTGAGCAGTGTCCAAGTAGTCAAAAGCACGGAGCTCGTCATCGCTCATCGTCGACGATGACGCCTTCGTCCGTGTTTGCACTTCGGAGGCTGGAAGCGGAGCTGCGGGGAGCTCATCCGTCTTAAGGGACCGCTGCGTTGCCGTGGGTGCAGGATCATCGATCAAGGTGAGCTGACGGGAAAGACGGGCGAGTACCACTGAGCCCCGACGGCGCTTCGTTACTCACCTCGACCGACTTGGACTGCTTCGATGTGACGCCATTTCCGCCTGTCGCCGCGGAGGCATCCGAATTGCCCATCTTGCGGAGCTCCTCTTGCTTCTGATTCCACTTTGTGATGTTGAGGGCGACCTATAGGTTTGGATCGGCCAGAGTGCATCACAAAGGCGGGGCATCGAGCAAGACTTCGATGAGCACTCCCACAACTCGGAGTGGATATCGCAGGCCGATGGGCCGGCAAGGTGGACAGACGTCGGGGGTCGGGGAGGCAGATACATGGGGTCGAGGTCTCCTACCTTTTTGCTCGTGGCAGCCGGTGCGCCTTTCTTGACCTTGGTGACTCTGGAATCCTCATCGACGAATCCGGCGTCTTTGAGGTTTGAAGACGATGAAACGGATGTCGGCCAAGACCATGAGGCAGCAGTGGTCAGCCAAATGCCAGTCGACTGATAGCAGGGGACGGAAGCGGGCAGCGCGGAGCAGAGGCCAAGCGTGCGCGCAGATAACAACCGTTGGGTAGGCTTGCCTTCGCAGGCGCCGCAGCCGCTTCGTTTGCGACCCGGGTCGAGCTGCTATCGTGTCGGTTCAAGAAGCGTCGCAAGCAGCGTCAGTATCACTCTTTCGGAGCGCAGAACACTGCGCGAAGGGTTCGGCGGCCGCAGATCACTGACGATGGTCCTGCTGACGTGGGTCTCTGATCAGAGGGTAGCGACTTGGCGCCGCTGGGCTTGCTTTTGGCCGTGGCATTGTCTGTACCAGGTCTAGCCGTCGCGCTGTCCTCCTCGGCGCGTCCAGCCTCTCCGTTGCTTTTGGCTCTTGAGCTGTCCTTGTTGCGATGATGGCGTTCATACTGCTCGTCGTACCTGGCCTGCTTGCGCGGCGGTGGAGATCGACTCCGGTCTGATCGCCTGGGATCCCGGCTCGTTTGGGGAAGTTCACCGTCTCTCCGACCCGACTGCAACGAACTCGAGCCGAGGGGATATCCCGCTTCCGGATAGGACCGAAGCCGAGACGAGCTTGCAGGGTCAGATCTGCTGTCCGTCCAAGCGGGCTTCGATGGCAGGAAAGGTGGCCGAATGTTCGCGGGGTATCGTCGTGTAGCGTCCCATTCAGGAGGATGGCCGTGGTACGTCGGTGCAGGGAGATCATAGCCCATTGGCTTCGGAGGAAGTCGATGCGACAGATTGGTTGGGCGAGATGGGTCCCAAGGCGACGCCGCAGGATATGATCGAGAGGCTTGCGCGCTCGTGGGGAGCGGCGGCGGCGGCGGCGGCGGTGGTCCTGGGGGTCGCGGCGGCAGCCCAAGGTCGGGTGCCCCTTGCAACGCGTATCGGGATGGGCCGCCCAGGGGGCCCCAACCCTCGTCACTCAATCGCAGCTGCCTTGAAGGGCTGCGCTCGCCACTCGAGTGTTGTTCATGTGCGAGTCGGTCGTCTCTAACGATTTCGCCGTCCTCAGAGCCGTTTGATGGCCGAGCAGGGCTGGGCTCATCCGCCTCGCTCGAGAGGTCCGTGTTCGACATCAGCGGGCGCGCTGGCAGCTCTGACCGAAATGCTGAGCTGTCGCTGTCGCCATCTGGTCGCATCGCCATGTCGCAGTGATGGTCGCTAGATGGTGCGAAAGTAGGGGAGCGGGTGAGTGTCAAAGAACGGTGCAACGCTTCGACGAGGAGCTGAAAGCAAGGAGCAAGTCACCTCCTACATGCTCCACTTTCGGGACGGCCCGATCCGCGGTGAGGCCGTGCGGCATCGGGCGGCTTCCGAATGAAGCCTGGCACTCGGCGTGCGGAGAGAGAGGGTCAGCTGCAGCGGCGTGCATGTGTTTATGGGGCGGCCTGCCAACCGGCTGCCAGCCTGCCTGGCCTCGTCCCTTTCTTTCACCCTACGCTCTCTCTCTCTCTCTCTCTTTCTCTTCCTCGCTGCCTTTGCCTCTTCGCCAGCAGCTTCGAGACCCAATCGGAGACGATTCGAACTCCACGCTTCGTCTCTATCGGTGTCGCCCTACCCCTCCCCCTATACTCCAAGAAACGCTTCGACTTTTGGAAAGGACCAACCCGACACTTTCATCAAGGATCATCACTGCAACGACTGCCACGACGACGCTGCTCCTGCTGCGGCTACTGCTCGAAGCGCGGCTCGCCCCGACGACGAACGAAACGAAGGCGCTCCTCTACTGGGAGCTGCTTCTACAGAGACAGCCATATCGACGGCCAGACAGCACCACGGCGTAGACGACCTTCGACCTCGACAGTCACGAGGGTCGGCTCCTGGCGACGCTCCGCCTCGACAGTCCTCAGATCCAAAGCAGTAGCCGACCATGTCTCGGCATCAGGATTAGAGCCATCGCATACCGAAAGGCACGGTCACTCTCGGCTCCCCTGCTGCTGTGAAGCCGTCGTCTCGTCCAGCCGTCGGATCGATTGCCGCTTCCAGCATGAGTAGGTCGCCCAACATGACCAGCTACACGGCGATCGCCTCGAGCGAAGATGGCCGAAGTACGCACCCCTCTTCGTCGACCTCGTCGCCGTCCTTTGCTGCGGCGCGGGCCAATGCCCTTGCGACGGCGTCGTCCGGGCTGGGGAGCGAATGGCCGCGAACCTTGACGGAACCGGACAACATGATCAAGACGCCCACCCCCACGGAAACGTGGACCTCCAGCACGCTCGCCCAGTACGCGCCCTCGACCACGGGCAGCCGTTCTGGAGGCAGTACAAGCCAGGCTCGGCCCATCAGCGAGGAGGAGCTGATGGCGCTGGTGGTCGAGAAGCGACTCAAGGCGAGCTCGGAACCTTTCCAGACCGCGGCGGGGGCCCGAAACCGATCTGGTAGCGTAGCCGGCCGCGAACGAGGCCGCGAGGACGGCAGGTCCGCTTCACAGACGCGGCGGGACGCCAAAGAAGGGCAGGAGATCAACACGCGGGATACGCTCGACCTCTGCTACATGCGCATCGACCGGCTGCCGGACGGCCTGGTCGACGTGATCAAAGACGACGTCGTCAGGTGAGCCGTCCATCCGCAGTACTTTTCCCCCTGCTGTCGAGATTACGCTTTGCTGAGTCGATGGCAGAACTCGTCGCTCCTCTCCCCTCGGTCAGGCTTGCTCTCGGGTACAACCTCCTCACCAAGATCCCCGACAGCTTTGTCGAGTTGAGATGCGTGCGGTACCTCAATGTCCGCGCAAACAGCCTCAACAGCTTCCCCGCTGCTGTGAGTCGAGCCATGAAGAGGGCTGTCCAGGCTCTGGGTCTCTGCTGACCGCCGCGCGCTGTAACGTCCCTTTCTCCCGGCCCTTTCGCAGATCTGCAAGATGCCTAGCCTCGAGATCCTGGACATTAGCAGAAACAAGCTCCGTGCCCTCCCCAACGAGCCCGGGCGCCTGCTTTCGCTCAGGGTGAGTAGTCCTGTGCCTTTTTTGATGCCGGTCGCTGGGGCAGCCCGCTGATTCCATCCTTCGGCGATCCACGCTGCACCCTCCTCGTTCTGCGATCGCAGGTGCTGTCACTCAACAGCAACAAGCTGACGCGGCTTGCGCCGTGGGTGGCAAAGATGAAGCACCTGCGTGTGCTCAAGATGGAGAACAACCCGCTCGAGTGGCCACCACCCCACATCTCCAAGATGCCGTCGGTCGTCTTGCAGAAGCCGCCGTCTTCTGCCGGCAGCGGGGCCATCGAGAGAGACGTGGTGCGCAAGTTCGAGGAGCGGCAGATGGTCGTCTGGATCGCCAAACTCAAGAACTGGATCAGCGACAGCCAGGGTGAGCACATCGTTTGCGCATCGGACGCCACTCATCCTGACAACAAGAGTATTCCGCTGACCCTGTGACGCCGTCGCGACCTGTCTTCGAAGCAGCCGCTAAGCGAGCAGAGTCCCTAGAGCCGTCTTCCTCGGCGGAAGTCGAGACGGACCAACCATCAGAGGAAGCTTCGACGCCCACCGACATCCTCGCCCTGCCGGTTGCTGCGCCGCCGCCAGCCATCGTCGAGCAAAGCACGGCTTCCGAAGATTCGCCCGCCAGCACAGGACATGCTTCCGACCAGAGCGACGGGCCCGTCACCCCCAAGAACAGCGATCAGAAACCGGACGACGATGCAACCTGGTCGCAGCTTCCCACCCCGAGCAGCGAAGACAGGGCGGGGTCCTCTCCCGACATCAACAGTCGCGAATCCCTGCTGCCGTACGACCGCCACCATGGTTCTCCTCGCCAGCTGTCCCGGGACCACTCTCACGAGCCGGTGCCGCCGATACCGAAGCAGTTTTCCCCTCATACCCCTTCGACGGTCGTCGCAGGCGGCCCCACCGACGTACGACGTCCGGCTACTGATGCAGGACCGTCGATCAACGCAGCTCGCCCGGTCGCGGATCTACATTTAACCGATCGTCGGATCGACGCCGATATCTATATCAAATCGCAGCACGGTCGCAACAACTCGCATACCATCGGCCAGGCCGTGTCGCCCCTGCAGCCGGGACCGCGCCGCACGCTGAACCCCAAGAAGTCGCTGCCCGATCTGCGGCTGAGCCACGAGGACATCCTGACAGAACGCAGCCAGAGCGTGCCCAGGTCAACCGACCGCAGTGCCGCCGTTGCAAACCGAGCGACAGAAGCGTCCGCACGCCCGGCCGTCTCTTCGCAGGATGACGACCAGCATCCGTACGTCGCCGCCCTGCCGACAAGGCGACCTAGCAGCGCTCCTCGGCGACCGCCACTGCCGCAATCCGCGAGCAATCCGATCGGATACCACTCGAAGCCCGGTGGCTGGTCGTCTTCGACGCCGTCCCCCAGCCAGACGTCCGCTGCAAGCTCTGGAGGAGGCGGACTTCGAAAGTTGAGCCTTCCCACCGTCGGAGCGACCCAGGCGGCGGCCGAAGCAGCGGCAGCGGCGATGGCGTCGCGGGCCCCTTATGCCCATACGCCGCCCAGAGGCGACTCGCACGGCGGAGTTCCGTCTGACAAGGGCGAGAACGTCCTGCCGGCCGCTCGATCCGACTCTCCCACGGTCGCCAGGAACCCGGCCGACTTTGAGCGCAACAGCTACTTTCGGCGCCTATCGACGCTGCCGCCATCGACCATCGCCAAGGCCGTCCCTCCTCCAGTGCTCAAGTTTGTCGACGGCACTCGCGGCGTTCTTTTCGCCCTGTCTCAGATCCACGCCGCGCTGAAGCAGTATATTCTCTTCGCCACCGACGAGCGCATCTCGGGCCAGTTCAACCGCGTTCTCGACATCGCCAGCGGCTCGATGACGACCTTCATCAACTCGCTGGACCGCTTCGACTCGCTGTCACTGCGAGGCACGCCGGAGCCATCAGTCATCCGTGGCGTGCTGATGACGTGCAAGGAGAGCGTGGTGACGTTCCGCAAGGTGGTCAGCGTGCTGCAGCTCCAGCTGCGAGCCTTGCAGAGCAGCGCCGACGTCCGTTTCACCCGCACCCTCTTGCTCATGCTCTACGGCAGCATGGCCGAGGTCAGCAACAGCTGGACTGCGATGGCGCCCCAGGTCGACGCGGTGCTGCCCTACCTTTCCGCCGACTCGATCGCAAACGCGGCCGCGAACCCCGCCCATGCCGCTCTCGCAAGGCAGAACAGCAGCATCCTGTCGAAGGCGACGGCGGCCGCCACCAACGCGCCTTCGCTGCCGAGCATTGCAGAAACCCCGAACTCGGCCAGGTCGGTGCGGCCAAACGCGCAGCCGCCGAGGCCAAGTCGTCGGCGTCATGCAGGCTCGTTCAGCGCTCATGACGTGGCCCAGGGCGCCAACATCCCGCCGAGCTCGTCGCAGCTACAGCCCTTCAACCTGGAAGACCTCCAGGCCTCGTCGGCGTACGGAACTCCCGGCCGGTCAGGACGCCGACCCGCTGTGCCCAACGGCGCGGTCCCTCCGCCGCATGCGCCCTCGGCATCTGGATCCGGCTCAGACTACTTTTCCCAGGCGGCCATGCACGCTCCTGGACCCACGCCGGGCACGCCGGGCGCCGCGGCCTCCGCCAATGGCAGGGGCATTGGCGCCAGCTCGGCCCCGGCGTCACCCTCCAAGAACCGGTCCAACTCAAACGCAAGCTCCAGCGGGGACACGTCGGGCTTCATGGCGGCAGGTGTGAGTGGCATGACGCCGATGGCCCCTGCCTCTTCGGCAGCCACCTCGGTATCGCACCAGAAGCACGGCAAGTCGCTGTCCAACGGCAGCCGAGCCGGCACCGGGCTCCCACCGAGCGGACTCGGCGCCAAGGTGACGATCGATGACCACCTTCTGGTGCTAGTCGACCAAATCACCGGGCTCTCCGCCGAAGTCTGGACGGCGCTGCTCTCCCACCTGACCGGCCTGGGCATCGAGTCTGAGCCGGCGACGCCGACGGGTCCCGTCACGACTCGATCACGCTCCAACACGGCCAACAGTCTCAGCGATCGCGAGCGCGGCGGGCACGGTCAGGATGCCGGAGAGCGCCTCGATGGGCTCCTCGTCGTCGCCGAGACGACGGCTTCGCTGACCAAGAAGCTGCGCGACCTGCGCGACCTGACGCACAGCACCGCGGAGCTGACGTCGCGGCTGCGCGAGACGTACCACTGCGTGCGCGAGGAAGAGGAGCAGGTCGACGTCGACGCACTGCTGGCGGTCCAGCGGTCCAGCGGCGAGAGCGACGACCGCGAGCGCGAGCGCGACGGGCGCAGCGGCGCACGGCGCTCGGCGGCCCTCGAACTCATCGCCCAGGACCTGGCCAAGCGCCTGTTTGACGAGTCGCACCAGTTTATCCGCGCCATTGTCAACATCTCGACGCTCATCAAGACGATCTCGACGTCGCACACGTTTCCGCGCGAGCTGCGCCGCTCCCTGGGCGAGGTGACGCACGGCTGCTCTGCGCTAACGGTGCATCTGCTCTGGCTCAGCCCGACGTCGATCTCCTAGGACCGCTTCGGACGCAGGCCGGGTCCCTAGAGCCCCCCTGCGCGCCAAAGGCTGCTCCGTATCGTGCTGTCCGAGGATCGCGCCGCACCCCGCGCCATCAGACGAACCTCCGCACCTCGCTAGACTGTCCTATCTGATGTCTCCATACAGGATCCCTTCTCTTGCCCCTAGTTCCGCCGCACCACGTTGCTCGATCTCGATCTCGATCTCGATCTCGATCTCGATCTCTCTCATCTCATCTGTACTACAGCATCCGATCCCATCCAACGTCGATCTCAGTCGCCTCTGCACGGTCACCGCTTCCCCCTCTTCCGGCGCCTCCCATCCGAATCCACTTTCTGTTTTGGTCTATGGCACGGCAGGGTGGCGGTTGGCGAGCCCACAACGACGGCATCTCTAGACCATGACGATGCCGTTTCCGGATCCGATTTCGGTGGGGCTCCTTGCGCTCCTCCTGATGAGCTCCTCGGCGAGGGGCTTGACGTTCGGATCGTCCTGCTTGATGACGGACTTGAGGTGTTGCGCGACGGGATCGAGTTCCGTCTCACCCGGTCGAGATCCCATTCCACCGGCAATCGGGAGCACCCTCCAGTTCTACCGCGACGACCAAGGCATTGATCAGAGCAAGAGAGAGCCAGCAAAGAGTCAGCGGTGCCCTTGCGGCGAAGGGAAGCTCAGGCCCGGCGGCGCTTACAAAGAGGTAGAAGCGGAGGAAGCCGTCGCCCGGTCCGAACTTTTGCTCCTGCAGGAAGAGGGAGTTGTCCATGACTGTGAGGCAGTTGACGACGTCGAAGCCGTACTGCGGCGTTGCGGCGTAGCGTGTCGTACCGTCAAAGTGGCGGGCAAGGGGAAAGGTGAGCAAGATTCACACGTGCCGTGCCGCAGGAGCATCGCCTCTAACTCACGTCGCGGGCAATGATGAGCGCATCGCCGCAGAGCTGGTTGAGCCTGCGCTTGAGGCGCTGCTTGACGTCGCGGTCCTCCCTGTCCCACCGCGTCACCTTGTCCTCGTCGCGCATCTCGCTCGGGCTCAGTCCGGTGAGGTGGCTCTGCTTCCACTCGGGCACGCCGCTCGACTTGGCCTTGGCCAGCGGGCTGAGGTTGGAGCACGACCCGCTCGGCTCGTCCGAGGCGGCCGGTGCGCCGCGATGCTCGGCTCCTGCCTCAAAGTTGCCCTCCCTGTCCCGGAAGACGACGTCGGTGGCGTAGTAGAACATGTAGGCCGCGTCGAGGGTCTTGTGCTTCGGGTTGTCGAGGATCGAGGAGGGCAGGCTGTAGAAGGAAAAGACGTCGGTGATGCGTTGCGTGCTGGGTTCCTCGACGACGTATGTCCACGTCACCTGCTTCTGCCGCTTGCCGCCGACGTCGACGCCGCGGCCGCTGAGGAAGATGTGCGACACCTCCTCGTCGGAGAACCGCGGCGCCATGTCGAATCGGCGCATGTAGCGCCGCAGCAGCCTGCCGACCGCCGGGACGTCCTTGCGCTCCATCTCGCGCAGCCCGACAGTCGAGGTGGACGCGGGCAGCTCGAAGCGCTTGATGTGGGCGTCCATCGACATATTGTGCGGCACGGCCGAGAAGCCGACGTCGACGAGCTTCTGGGCATTGATGGTGCGGTGGTAGTAGCGCGCCGTCGAGCAGGGCGTCGGCAGCACGGCGCCCGCCGTGTAGATGGCCTGGAAGACGCCGGTGAGGTGGCACTGGCGCGTGACCTCCTTGATGAGGACGGGCGCGAGGCGCTTGTTGCGCAGCTTCTTGTGGACGACGAGAAAGTTGATCTCGGTCGAGTGGTACGAGTGGTCGCGGACGCGCAGCTCATGGGGGATGCCCGAGATGAAGGCGACCATCTTGCGGGTCGACTTTACGCGGACGCCGATGTGCCACGTCTGACGGTAGCCCGGGTGCTTGAGGACCCAGTTGAGGAACTCGGGCGAGTAGTTGAAGCGGAGGCTGGCGTCGTCGTCCTCGACGTAGTTTGCCGAGAGGAGATCGTAGACCTCCTTGAGCTGCGCCTCGTCGTCGATGTCGACGGTAACCCACTCAAAGTCTGGGGGCAGCGGGTAGGGCTCTGCGCGGACCTCTTCTGGCGGCTGGTTTGGCTGGATGGGGCCCTCCTGGAGCAAGGGCTTGTCGCCGGGCTTCATGACGGGCTGCGTCTTCCAGAACTTGTGGTCGGCGAGGGCCTTTTGGGTCTTTTGCTTTGCGTCCTGGCCCTTGAGCACCTGGTCCTTTTCAAAGTTCATCATGGCCATGACCTTGGCGAGGTTGGCCTTGTTGACGTTGGCGGCGGCGGCTGCTCCGTGCTCCTGCTGCACGGCGTTCTGCACCTGCTGTACGACCTCGTCCGAGATGTTGCCCTCTTGGGAGGATGCGGCGGCGATCTGTCTCTCGACCATGGCGGCGTCCTTTTCCGCCTTTGTCTGGGGCGTGGCTGAGCTGGTCAGGCCGAGCTTTTTGCGGAGCTTTGCGGCTGCCTTGCTCTCCTTCTTCTTGCGCTGCTTTGCCGTCAGGGTTGCGCCGGCGGCCTGTGGGGCGTCGTCGTCGTCGCCGTCGTCATCGCCTGCGCTACCTTGATCGTCGTCATTGTCGTTGTCGTCGCCATTTGGTCGGGTCGTCTGAGCAAGATCCTGTGCTGGGGGTGCTGGTGGAGCCGCGTCGCTGGAAGGCTGTGCGCTCGCAGTGGCCGAGGACGACGAGGAAGGAGCTGGTGGCGGTGCGTCGGCTGCCATGGCGGTGGGGGAGGAACCAGAGGAGTGGGTCGAGTGAGCGGGGAAACACAAGCCAGCCAGGAATAAGGGTTGGAAGGAAGGAGGCAGGCAGCTCCCGCGTGCGAGTCGTCTGTGCGTCGTTGGGGCTGGGTCGGGGGGTGTTGGTCTGAGTGAGGGTGACCCGTTGACCCGCTGACCCGCTGACCCGCAGACCCGCAGACCCGCAGACCCGCACGGGTGGATTGCGATCGTCGTCTTGTGCCTTTCGCTGGGGAGATTCCACAATTTCGTTGGCCAACACCGCTTTTTTTTTCTCCTTTGGCGAGGTGTGCGTCGAGGTGCATGTCTTTCTTTCGGGTGGCCTCGTGGGCGTCGTCTTCTGGTCCTCTCCGCCACCGCAACGGTCCCCACCACCACCACCTTCACCACCACCCCCTACGCTGCATCTGCACCCACCCGGCTGGCCTCTATTGCGCCACACAAGCCGCACACCGCCGCCATCACCATCATGACCGAGCTCACCACCGAGCAGGTCCACCACCGCGACCACACCCACCGCGTCTTCTTCGGCGACTCGACCGGCTGCCTCCGCGTCGCACAGGCACCTTCCTATCCGCTCCCGCCAAACTACGCTGGCCCTCCAATCAGGACCGTCATCCTCCCCGGCTTCCGCTCCCACTCCGACTATGCCGTGCACAAGATGGCCGCCGGCAATCTGGGCGCAACCACCTGGATCGTCGCCATGGCTAGGAAGAGCGGCACCATCGACCTCGTCCACGTCGCCGAGCCCGCCGCCTCTACCAGCTCAGCCGCACCCACCGAGCTCCAGGCCACCGTCCTCGCCACCATCACCGAGGAACGCATGAGGGTCGGCATCGAGCGCTGGGTCGGCCTCGCCGTCGCTCACAAGTGAGTTGCACCGAGACGCTCGCTCGGCAATCCTATAAACCCGCACCCGGCGATCCGCACTCGCTGACCACTGTCGTCCCCCGCTTGGCCCTCACTCGAACTCTCACTCCACAGCGGCATCTACTCGTGCACCTCGGCGGGCTCCTTCCGCTTCACCCCGGTCGACCTCGGCGCGAGCGACGACATCCTGGGCCAGCCCAAGCTGCTCAACTTCTCCGGCCCGCTGCAGCACTGCTGCTTCTTCCCCGCCTACAACCCCACGCACTTTAGCTTTGCCGGCGAAGAGATCCCGCCTTCGCTCTGGGACGCGTCGCTCGCGCTCACCGAGCAGCCCCAGAGCATGGCCGGCGACGACTCGCTCGACGGCATCGCCGCCGACTCGGCATCGCAGGCGGCCAACATGAATGCCAAACTGCGCAAGCGAAAGAGGCAGGCAGAGGCGCGCGCAAAGGCAAAGGAGTACGCCTGGGGCGAGGTGTGGCGCGCAAAGAACCTGCCCAACGACTACCTCTCGCTTCCGCAGCGCGCCAACGTCGCCCAGATCGCCATCGTCGACATGGACACCGAGTCGCACCGCGACGCCGCTGCATCCGACGACGCCGCGGCGGCGGGGGCGGAGTCGGTGCCTCCCCGGACGACGATCGTCGTCGGGACAAAGGACGGCCTGATACGTGTGTTTGAGCCCGCCGTCGGCGGCAGGAAGCACACGCGGGAGCACCGGATCGTCCAGGCGGGCCAGGGCGCCATCAAGACGATGAGCGTCGGCCAGAGCCCGGGCGAGCTGTTTGTGGCGGACTCGACGGGCAAGCTCTTTTCCGTCGACTGGAGGAACGGCCAGATCCAGTACCAGTACAGGGGTGAGTGTCGAGTCAGGCGATGCGACTGGTGAGGTCCAGCGCCAGCGCGAAAGCTGACTTGTCCCTCTGTCTCCCCCACCTCACCCCTCCTTGGCTCCTCGACAGACATCACGGGAGCGATCAACTCGCTTCAGCCTCTGCCTGCACCCACCTCGGCCGACAGTGGCGAGCCGATCGGCCACCCGTTGCTGATCTCGTCGTCGCAGGACAAGCTGGTGCGGCTGCACACGACCGAACCGCCACCGGCGCAGCCGCTGCGGGGCAAGCCGAGCGAGGCGGGCAAGTCAAAGGTGCGCGGCGAGACGCTGTGGACTTGCTTCACGGCCTCGAACGCCAATTCGCCCGCGTACCTCATCACTGCGGTCGTGTGGGACGGCAAGGTGCCCACCTCGCAGGTGGTCCCGCGGCCGTCTCGGGCCAACAAGAGCGGGAGGAGGACGAGGAGGAGGGAGGGGTACGGCTTCGACGGTGTCGAGGGTAGTGGCGATGAGGAGGATGAGAGTGGCGACGAGAGTGCGCGAGAGGGAGAGGACGAGGAGGACGAGGTGTGGAGCAAGATGAAGGAGGTCGGCGGTAAATCCGGCGGTGTCGAGGTGCAGGCTGGAGGGCGCGACGACGAGGACGACGAGGTAGAGGGCGACGGCGACGGCGAGGAAAAGCGGAAAAGGACGAGGCAGCAGTGACTTCTGCGCCCGTCTTCCGTCTTGGCCCGCCAGGGTCCCGCTCCCCGCCATGCCTTGGCGGCCCGACGATCGTCTCCACGGCGGTCCAACTTGAAAAGCATCGAAACCCCCTCATGATTGTCCTTTGCCGTAGGTAGCAGCATCACCATCGTCTCTTCCAATCCACCAAGTCATCTCGCGACGCCAAGGCGCGGGTAAAGAGTGCAGACGGCGCACGAACAAGCGAAATCGGTAACGTGCCAGTCGTCTCGAGGGACGTGTTGGGACGGTTTTTCGAGGTCGACTGGATGTGAGAATGCGGACGAGACGTTGCGAGGGGTAGCGAGATGAGCGAGATGGGGTACGTGTCTATGGGGAGGAGTGGTGTCTGCCTCCGAGTAATGGCCGAGTCGTGCTTGTGCCAAATCAAGGAGAGGCGCGGGAGAGACGACAGGATAGACCAGTCAATGGTCGATGGTTGGCGGCGAGTTGCGACCATGTCGCTGCTGCTGCTGCTGCTGCTGCTGCTGCTGGTAAGAGGAGGCGGAAAGACGCTCCATCGCCTTTTGCTGCGCCTTGGGCGTCAGCCTCGTCTTTTGGCCCGCCAGGACGGGAGGAGGGGAAGAGGCAGACATCCGATCGAGGGCGTGGCGAAGTCCGTTTGGCTGCTCGTCTCGCGTCGTCTTCGATCCGGCTGCGCGCTTCGCCCTAGACATCGGCGCAGAGGGGGAGGACGCCTGACGGCCTGCACGGTCGGCGTCATCGTCGACGAGGAGCGACTCGATCAGCCTCTCGAGGCGGTTGATCCGATCCGCCTTGAGCTCGAGCATCTCGACGGCCTCGAGCACGTGCTGCGCCAGGATCCGCCGCTTCTCCTTGCTCATTCGCGGGCTGAGGTGCTTGAGCTCGTCGGCCAGCTCAGAGTAGAGCATGCGCTGGTGCACAAACTCGTCCCAGTGCTCCTGCAGCATCCTCTGCAACGTCTTGAGCTGCGAGCTCGTCACCTCAATCGTGGCTCCGACAGCGGTGGCGGCGTCGCCGTCGTCGCCGACATCCTCGAAGGCCTGCAGCAGCGTTTCCTCTTCGATCTCATCGGCCTCGCGCTGCCGCTCCCGCTCGAGCGCCTTGCTGCGTCTCGACTGCTGCCGTCGTGCCGATTTGCGCGAATTGGAGCACACGGTGCAGTGCCGCGTGTCGTGCTCCAGCAGATGATGCTGCGATGCCGCACCAAGACGACCATCCGAGTCGTGTGGGTGCAGCCGCGCCGTGTGCCTCGCCATGCTCTCGAACGCGCGTTGCGCTCGCGCCTCGGCAATCGTCGAGATGTCCTCTTCGTCGCCGCCGTACACGCCGTTGCCATCGTCAGCGCCTGTCGCTTGCTCGCGGAGCAGAGTCTGGCTGAGCCTGCGGCGGTTCTCAGCGACCGCATCGATGGTCTCGTCTGGGTCGTAGTCCCGGCCCATTGGCCCGCGGTGCCGGCTTACCGCCTCCTCGTGCCCGAAAGAGACCCTCGAGCGCTGCTGTAGCTGCGACGGACCGAGACGCGTCGTGGGATGGCGCGGCAAAGGAGGACTCGAGGCCCTTTGACGGCCGTCGGCTCGGTCCATGCGTGCGGCAGTCTCGAAAGGGGCAGGGTCCGATGCCGGATGGCCACCCTCATGGAAGCGATCGGTGGCGCGCTTGAGGTAAGGATGGCTGTGTACCGCCTCGGGGTCCATCTCGAGGCCATCGTCGTTGATGCCGTACGGTGCCCGAGTCGTGGCGCCCATGGGCGAGGTCTTCCTGATGTTGGAGGCTGCGTATGAGTGGTGCTTGGCTGCCCTACGAGGCTCGACGAGCTCCTCGACGACAACATCGTTGAGCTTTTCGACCTCGCCGGCAAGATAGACGACCTGGACGCGCAGCGCCTCGATGGCGTCCCAGGGATCGCGTTGATCCTGGCGGGTGGTACCGTGGCCATCGAACGAGCGCCTCGCTTGCGGTCGGTCGGCAGTGCCGGCGTCAACGTGGGATGCGGGGACGGCGGCTGCGGTGACTGCGGCAGCCTGCTGGGCGCCAGAAGCGGCGACCTCGTCGTCGGTTGCCAGCTGAGTGGCCTTCCTGAACTGCTCAGCCATGGCCGCTTTCAGCTTGTCGAGCTCTCCGTAGAGCCTCTGGATGACTTCGTCGTGCTCGCTCTGGCTCATGGTCCGCGCACCGTCATGGTCCGCCGCCGAGTCCTTGCGCGCTGGGCTCCGATTGCGCGGCATCTCGGCGACATCCGGAGCATCGACGTGGGTGTGGCTCGTCTCGTCTGCGGGGCCGCCAACCTGGTGCTGCTCAGCGGCCGACTGCTGCGGCTGCATCGTCGTCGGCCCGGGCGCCATCTGCTGCGCATTTGGGATGTCCTGCTGCTGCTGCTGCTGCTGCTGCTGCTGCTGCTGCTGCTGCTGCTGCTGGCGGTAGATGTGCCTCTCCTCTTCGCGGATCCTGTCCAGCAGCGTCTTGAGGAACTCGCCACCGCGCACCTCGCGCACGTCCTGCCACACGCTCTGGACCTCCCTCCGCAGGCCGTCGACTTCCTCCTTTTGCATCTCCTGGCTCTCTTCCAGATTGACGATCCGGTCGCCTGCCCGCTCGAGCTCCGTCTGCAGGCTGTCGACGAAGACGCGCAGGTGCCCCAGCTCCTCGAGCCTCGCGAACTGCGATCCGACGGCCGGGTCAATCGGAATGTGGGACACGCCGTCCCGAGCCTTGAGCGGGGAGGCCAGCATCGAGGTGAGCCCGGTGACGTCAGGCAAGCGGGCTGCGAATGGGTCGTCCAGACGAGCCTTGCGCGTGGCTGAACCCGGGTAGAGGTGGCCGGGAGCGCCGGGTCGCAGATGGGCAGGATAGGCTGCTGTCGTCTTGTGCTGGTCCGGGGATGGCCCTCTTAGCTCGCCAAAGGCAGGATAGCCATTGGCGTTGAACTTGGTTGTCGTGGCGACTGACCCGCCCTGACCCTTGAGATCGCCCTCTTGGCCTGGGCCGGTGGCAGGTTCGAGATCGCGGTGCTCGACCCTCGTACGAGCGCTAGACACCTGGCTTCCCGGGCCGTAGCCGCTGCCGCCAGAGTTGGAGTTGTTGAGCGTGGCGGCATCGTCATCGGTCCTGCGCGCCTCGTCAATCTCCTCGGCCCTCCTGGTGAGCTCGACATCGCGCTGCAGCTTGCGCGCCATGTCCTCGAACGCGCTGAGCGCGGTCAGCGAAGACTCGCGCTCGAGGCCAGCCCTCGCGAGCGCCCCGACCTTGCCCCGCGCGATGGGGTTCGGAGCCTGTGCCGCGGCACGATCGGCCAGAGGGCCTCTCTCGCGATTAAAGATGCGGCCGCTGATCGAGGGGGCAGGGCTCGGACTATCGGGGCTCTTTGTACGATCGCCGACCAGCGTGCGGATGGCAGGAGACGTGAGTGTGCGCGAGTTGAGGTGCTGCTGGTATGCGGCGGCATTGCTCATCATCGGTCTCGTCCTGTCCAGGTCGTTGGACGGTGCGGGCGGAGAAGAGGCCCAGTTGCGAGACGAGTGGAAAGGGTCGTGCGGATCCTGCGAGGGGCCCGGCCTGCCGGCAAGATGAGTTTGGCTGTTCTGTGAGGCGGGCTTGACGACGTCTGAGCGAGCGGCTTCGCTGGAGGGGTATGCGTTGGTATACGTTGGGTCGTCCTCGTTGAGCTTCTGAAGGGGTGGGACGGCGCAAAATCCTCCAAGGTCAACGGCCGCTCAAGTCTCGGGCACAGGAGCGGGGGCGTTTCGAGTACTCACCTTTCTAGACGCTCTGCTGGCGCGGTCGCTATCGGTGTATCGGTCAAAGTCGATCCTATCGAGCGTGTCTTCGCCCAAGGTGGGTCGCGCAAACCTGTGCTGGGCACCCGCGTTGGTGCTGCGCGAGGTCAGGGTGCCGCCGGCGGGAGTGGCAGCGAAGGCGCGGTGGTTGCCTGTGGACTCGAAGCCGTCGCTGCCGGAGGACGAGGTAGCAGAGGAGATCGAATCGTCTGCAGAGTCTGTGGCGGTGTCGACGCGTGCTGGGCGCGGCCGGCTTCCAGGGGAGCTGGTGTGCTGCGCATGGGCTGCGATGCGGCTGCGGTAGGGGCTCTTTGCGGATGCAGCGGGATACATTTGGGGCTTCGTTTGCATCTGGCGCGAGTCGAAGTGGTAGATGCTGTGTCGGTAGGATGGCGACTGGGCGCTGGAGGGATGTTGTGCGCGGAGGCCCCTGCCTACGCCGGGGATGAGGCTCTCATCGTAGTCTGTCTGCCGACGCGCGGAGAAGAATCGATGGTCATCGGCAGCGTCGTTGTCGTTGTCGCCGTCGTCATTGTCGTTGTCGCCGCCATCGCGGCCAATGCGGTCGTATGTGTCGACGGTGGATGAGGAGGCGGCGGTCTGGTGCGGGTTGGATGCGCGGAGGCGGTTGGCTCGGGCGAGCTGGGACTCGATGCCCCTCCTCTGACGCTCCTCGTAGGACGCGGGGATGTAGATGTCGTGTGAGAGGTCGCGGGCGGGAGCGCTGCCGTTCGAGTTGGGGTAGGGGTTGGAAGGGCCAGCAGCCAGGTGGAGGCCGTTGCGGTAGGTCGAGTACGAGGGGCCTGGCATGGTGGATGCGCAATTGGGCTCGGCGTACAGGGTGCGAGTGGGTGCGGTGATGCGACCCGGTGAGCCGTCGCCGCGTTGAGCCGCCGTGATGGCTGCGATGTGGCGTGGCGGGAGCGAGGTGGTTGCGAGGGGGCGGTGAATAGTCAGTAGTATGGAGGCAGTGCGGGAGGGAATGGGTGATGATGGATGGGGAGGAAAGGATGAGCGAGGCAACGAAGCGTCTGGCCTGGCGGACAGGCAGGCAGGCAGGCAGGCCAGGCCAGGCCAGGCTGTCCCACCCGTTGCATCGCCTGGACCGCCCGACGCGACCCAGCGAGGCACATCACGTGCGATATCGGCCCATGAAAAAGAAGGGTCCACCCAGGCGGCTTGGCCGAGGATCACGACGGATGGCCACCGGCAGGCCCCCCGATTCAGGCCTCTACCGGTAGCCTGCCCGGCCTGGCGTAGTCTGGCCTGCTAAGCCTTTGGCACGCCACGCCACGCCTGGCCTGGCCTGGCCGTGCATGAACCCGCAGCAGGCAAGGCCGATACTATGTGGAGAACGTCCGGCAGGGACGCGGAGCCTGGCCTGGCCGCGCTCCACACAGCCACACGGGCGGGCCATCTGCCTGCGTCCAAGTGATAGAAGAGAGAAGACGGCTCAGCCCGCCTTCGCTCTCTCACGACGACCAACGCCACCGTCGCCACCACCATCACCACCACCACCACCGCCACCGCCACCGCCACCCTCAACACGCCAACGACTCCGACATGGTGCAGGTCGACTCCAGTCCTGCGCTCGATCCGCCCAACAACGCACAGCCAGCGCCCGCTCCATCCTCGCCGTCACCGACCCCGGCATCACAAGATGTCCCCGCCACCCCCGCAGCACCACCGCCAGCACCGCACACGCTCCTCTGGTCGAAATCCAAGGTCTACGTCCACCCCTCGCCCTATGCAAAGCACAACATCCCCGGATACCTCGCCCTCGTACGCCAGGGACCCAACCGCCCGCGCGCAACCATCCTCCTCTCCTTCCTCCCAGAGAGCCTCGTAGAGCAGAGGCACGAACTCGAAAAGTTCGTTCGCATCGAATACACCGCTTCTGCAGGCGGCGACCCGGACAGTCCCGCGAGCAGCGCCCCAAGGACCAGCCTCGATGTCGTCGACGAGGACCAAGACGACGAAGACGAGTCCGAGCTCATCGCAGAGCCACCCGCCTCGGCCAGCTACGCCTTCTCGCTCCCAATCACAAACATCTACAGCTTCACGATAAAGCCCCCCACCATCAGCTGCTGGTACGGCTCCGTCACGCTCAGCCAGACTGGCGGCGTCGCCCTCCCCACCCTCCACTTTCACGACGACGAGAGCAAGAGCACTATCCTCTCGATGCACCGCGCAAGGTCCGCCACCGCCGCCGCTGCCGCACCGTCTTCCTCGTCGTCCTCTCCCAATCCTACCCTCGCGTCGGCCCCCAGCCATGGCAGTCTCGCAGAGACCAGATCCTCCCACGCCGCCGGCTACAGCAACATCTCAAACGCCGGCCTTCCCTCGCCTACGCCCACATGGGGAGGCGACGAACTCCTGCACCAGCTCCGCAAGTACGCAAACGTCCACCGCAGCGTCATCGATCCGTCCCTCTTCCTCGTCAACCCTTCGCGGGCGGATCTCGAGATCCACAACACCCCGCTCTTCGACGACGACGCCATCGACCGACCCAACCAGGCCGGCCCGTCCTCGTCTCAAGCTTCGGGCTCGAGCTGGCGCCACGAGTTGCCCGACGATCCCTTCAATCCGACGTACCCCATGACCGGCTCGTCGTCCCGCACCAGTGCCTTGCATCAGTCCATGCCGCCCAGCGCCAGCCCAAAGAGGAACGACGCATCGATGGACAACCTGACCATGTGGGCCAAAAGCACCCGCCTCTCGGTGCTCTCGTCGTTCGCCAACCTCACCCAGCAGGCGCGTCACGCCTCCCACGCCGTCCTCTCCCACCCACTGGCCAAGCCCTACGTCCCGCATCTACCGGGACCCGTGCAGTCGTTTGCCCAGGCGGGTCCCATTCCGCTCGGGCCCAACGAGGGGGAGTGGGAATGGCGCACGTCGAGGATCGCCAACAACAGCGGCACGGGAGAGTACTACGACAGCGCCCGCGTCTACCTGGCAAAGTGGGCTAGGCTGGTTGCCGAAGAGGGCGAAAGGAACCGGCGGCGCGAGGAGCGCCTCGGCATCGTATCGGATGCCGAAGGGGGCGTTGGGGGCCATGCTGGGTCCCACTCGGCCCAGGGCAAGGATGGACGGACCGAAGGCAGCGAGCTCGGCGCGTTTGAAGTGCTCGAGAGGGTCTACGACTTCCCGCGGCCAAAGTCGGAGCGCAAGGAAAGGCTCCTCGAGCTGAGCGACGTCAAACCGTCGACCGAAGACGCTGCTACAACCTCGCCGACACCCTCGCCCGCCATGGATCTCGATGAATGGCGATCGCTGTTCGATCCGCAGACGGGCGCACCGCTGCACAGCGACTGCGAGATCCGCCACCGCGTCTTTGTCAATGGCCTCACGAATGAGGCGAGACGAGAGGCCTGGCCATTCCTCCTGGGCGCGGTGCCGTTTCAGTCCACGGCCGAGGAGCGCGCGCTGATCTGGCAGCAGCGCGAGGTCGAGTACCACACGTTCAAGGCGCAGTGGCAGACCGACGAGGCGCTGCTCGAGAGCGACGCGATAAAGGAGCAGCGCCACCGCATCCGAGTCGACTGCCTGCGGACGGATCGGTCCCAGCCCATGTTTGCGTCGTCCCCGGCGTCGACTCCAGCCGACACGGGCGATGCCTCAGCGACCGAGAACGAGAACGTGCGCCGGCTCGGCGAGATTCTGTTGACGTACGGCTTCTGGGAGGCCGAGAGCTGTCGTCGCGGCGCCAGGCAAGACGACGAGACGGCCGATGCGTCGCCAGTCGATGGCCCGGATGCCGACCCGGCCACAGCTTCGACAGCGGCAGCTTCACATGTGCCACCAGAAGAGGGCGGTCTGGCAGGATACGTGCAGGGGATGAGCGACCTCTGCTCGCCGCTGTTCGTCATCTGCCAAGGCGATGAGGTCAAGACGTTCTGGTGCTTTGTCGGGTTCATGGAGCGAGTCGTGAGTAGTGGACCGAGGGGCGTTGTCGAGCAGCGAGCTTGCAGAGCACAGATCCGCTGACCGACCCCGTTCCTGCCGACGCGCCTGCCCTGCCCTGTCTCTGCTCGCAACAGAAATCCAACTTCTACCGCGACCAGAGCGGTATGAAGACGCAGCTGCTGCTGCTGCAGAAGCTCATCTCGATGATGGACCCACAGCTCTACACGCACCTCGACCGGTCGGACTCGCTCAACCTCTTCTTCTGCTTCCGGTGGCTCCTCGTCTGCTTCAAGCGCGAGTTCTCGTTCGACGACACGCTCAAGATCTGGGAATGCTTCTGGTCCTCGTCTCCACCGACGGCCGCCACGGCCATGTCCAAGGCCACACCGGCCGGGGCTGCCCGCGAGGAAGGGTGGGGGTTGACGCAACAGCTGCCGCTCTTTATCGCCCTGGCGATCCTCGAGATACACCGCGAGGTGTTGCTGAGGTACCTGGAAAACTTTGACGAGATCCTCCAGTACCTCAACGGGTTGAGTCAGGGCGGGCTCGACGTCGAAGAGGTCCTGGCTAGGGCAGAGGTGCTTTCCCTCGCCTTCAAGGAGGTCGTCGACAGGAGGGGGAGGGGGAGAAGCGGTGATGGTGCGGAGCAAGGACGAGGGGAGGATGAAATGGCCGTCAAGCTCTTGAGCGGCTTCGAAGATCAAGAGCTGGCGACGTTGGCAGGCTAGGACCAGGTCTAGCCCG
>NW_006920880.1:252861-270582 GCF_000417875.1 Pseudozyma flocculosa PF-1
CCTCCCCGCGTATACCCACTGGCGTGCCGGCCAGCGTCAAGCCTCGAACCAGGCGACCCCGATCCGAACCGATGGCCGAGAAACAAGCGGAGTTCCCAAAAGGAGAATGAAGACAGAGAGTGGAGAGGCGAGAGAGCGATACGAGAGGAGACAATCGACGCGAGAAAGAGAGAGAGAGAGAGGCGGGGAGAGACGGTGGGACGAGACAAGCAACGGACAAAGTGAAGACGAAAGGGCGGAGAGCGGCGGTGGGAGGACGTGAAAGCCCGACGAGCGATTGCAGCTTGGGCGCCAGACAGAGTGAATGGCCACGAGCTTTCGCGTTGACTCCGGCTGCTAGGCCTTTGCAGCCGGCGTCGACGCCGCCGCCGTCGAATCAGGGGCATCGGCGTCGTCGCGCTCCTGGCCCTCAAGAGGCTGGCAACCGGTGATTTCCACGACCTGTTCGCTGCCCGGGTAGTCGGGCAGCCGTAGGTCGAATCTCTCCTCGAGGTCCTCGCTGATGAAGCGGCCGCCGAGGAAGTGGCGCCCTTTAAAGTCGCGCGTGCCCAGCTTGGGCGCCGTCAGGCTGACGAGCACGCTTGGTGTGAAAGCGTTGTTGATGTTTCCCTTTTCGACGTCCCACGATGAAGGAATGTCCACCGACACCACAGGCGGCTGCATCAAGAAGGTGAAGGAGGAGCCCGCGCACGTCAGCCTCTGCAGGACTCAAGGGCTCAAGGTCGCTCGGCAGCCCGGCGAGCGCAGACCCACCATCTTCCGTCTTGCCTCAAACTCGATCCGCGACTCGTACTTGAGCAGGTCGAGGGGTGCCTTGAAGGGTTCCCGGACATCTCCCTTGAACGAGAAGCCTGGACATAGTAAGAGGCGGAACAAAGCGTTCGCGTTCAGCGTCCGACAGGATCGCGGAGGGCAGTCGTCGCGTGCGCCCGAGTACACTCACCAAAGATCGAGTCTACCAAGAGGTCCGCCGCGCCGAGGGCGTCTTCAAAATCTTCTGCCGCGATGAAGGGTATCCTGAGGCCTTGCAACTGGACCTTCAGCCTCTGCTCCGGGCAGAATGCAGAAGAAACCGAGGGTGGCAGAGCGCAAAGGTGAGCAAGAGCCGGTCACGACCGGCGACGGTCGCCAGAGATTCGGGGCCGCTGCATCCGGCCTCGCAAAGGGGTCTATCGAGTCGCAGCGCCTCTCGCGCCGCAGTACGTTGAGAGCTTACCTGAAACAGCTCCGTCTTGCCGACTTTTGGGTACCAGACGGTGGGTTCGTACCCCCAGTGGTAGAGGTGGCGCGCCGCGACGAGGCCGTCGCCGCCCTGGTTGCCCGGGCCGCATGCGACGAGGACGTTGGGGTATCGTGAGGGCGGGTAGCACGAGTACACAGCCTGGGCGCAAGAGAGACCGGCAAGTTCCATGAGTTGGTCGATGGAGAAGCCGCCCGACGCGCCCAGGAGCTCCTGGTCGATTTGCTGTGCGGCCGCCGCGGTGAGGTGCCGGATGCGCAGTGGCGCCGACGACGTCGACGCCATGATGATGGGCGAGAAGAGCGAGTTGAGAAACGTATTGAAAGACCTCCGGAGGTGGAGCGGGGGGCAAAGGTCGGTCGCGTCGGGCGGCTTCTGATAAGCGCTCAAAGTCGGCGAACGCGGGCGTGACGAGGGGGATTCGAACCAGTCGATCCAGGTCGCGATCAGAAGGTATCGCAGGTTCAGATCCGTGGATGGTTCGACGAGAGAGGACGGTGAGCTTTGGCAAACGTCGGTCGATGGATCGGGCCAGCGGGTGGGTGGCGCTGCTGTTGAGCCTGGAACGAGACTGCCGATGGGCGAGCGGAACGGGTGAAGCCAGACGCAGCGACGGCGTGCGAGAGAAGCTGTGGTCAAGAAGACGGAAGTGAGGATATGGATGGATCCGCTCGAGTCGGAGCCTGGTGAACGTGGTCGGATGGTGTTGGGTGGCGGTGGTGGCGGCGACGGTGGTGGGGGCTGGCAGGTCGGAATCCAGCCGGGACTGTGTGCGTGGAAGCGAGGGCGGCCATAAGGGAGCCGAAGAGGCCAGCGTCGAGGATTTGCAGAAGGCTGAGGCTGGGGCCGGGGCCGGGGCCGGGGCCAAGAGGCCGCCCGCCCCTGCTGGCCCTCGGCGTCGTGCCGTGCCAACCCAACCCACCCGCCCGCTCGCCCGCACCTCGACCGTAACTCCACCGCGCGTTGCCTTGGCAGGCCTGGCCGAAACAGTCCCTCCAACATCTGGCAGTCCGCAGCCAAGGAGCAGACGGGAGTTTTCTTCTGCTGCTTCTCTCTGCAGTCGGAGGAGCCTAGACTAGGCGCGGTGGCTCTCTTCTTCACTCCCGGCACTGCCGGACTCGGCCTCGAGCCGCCGAGAGCACGAGGTAGGTGTGGCAAGCCTTTTTTCCGTGGCGGGTGGGTGGCCCTCAAAGCGGGTCGGAGGCCTCAGCGTTTCAGGTACGGGTGCCACCCAGCCACGGCAGCGGGCAGTCCGCCAGAAACCCTGGGGTCCCACGGTGCCCCCTGCCCAGCCTGCTGGCCCTGTCTCGTTCTCTGGCTCGCTGCGCCTGGCCCAGGAACCGCAGCGTACGGCTTGCTTGCAGCGCCTTGGGAAATTTGCAGCTCAGCTTTTTCTGAAGCGCTGTGAGGCCTTGCGTTTGACGGTACACATGTGCGAGGTGCGGGTCGCGGCTACGGCCTCATGCTCGGCCGGCCTGTTGCCTGCCTGCTCGTTGTGGTGCACCTCGTCTTTGTCTGTGATGAGCCTGCCTGCCTCTTGGTTCCAGCCGGGAGATGGTCCCCGGTCGGCAAGGGATGATGTACGTACTCACGCGTCCACCTGTGATACCACGCCTGGAGAAAAGCCAAATGGGCGAGCTAAGGCAGCGGCGCATGCGCTGGCAGGACGGTGTGGGACTTAGAGAGAAGAAGCAAGCCGCCAGCGTCCCACCAGGCAGGGTTGTGGAACGAGGGTCCGTGATACGGTCAGCTCACTGGCGCGCCTGAAGCGCAGTAAGTAGTCTGGCTACTGTACCAGCTAGGAAGCCGGATGTAGGCCGAAGACGTCCGCACCTTCTTTCATCAACTTCGCTCGGTGCTCGCTTGCGCTGCTGCCGCGCCGCCCAGGGTCCCGCTCGCCTGCGGCACCTTCGAACCGAGAGCTCCTAGAGTGCGTTCGCGATGAACGCTAACTTACGAGCGGGTGCTGCCAACTCGCAGCGCTCGTCTGATCTCTTCGACTGGCGACCGACTTGCCACCACGACTTGGTGCGCAAGCCTTCGGCCTATCTTCTCGCCGATTCCTTCAAGCCGGAGAGGTAAAGGATCGGTCCGCAGCGCCGAAGATGTGTATATGTAAATGCTACAGAGGCTGCCACCCCACCGTTGCAGCGCATGCCTGCCTCGTCGTGCTTCAACCCTCCCACTCGCAGCGGGTCGCAGAGGTGATTCCCCATGGCGCACGCCTGCGAGCCATGGCCTGACAGAGTCTTTCTCGGGAAGCACCGATACGGCCGCGTCGGTCACAGTCACGCCACTTTCATGACGGACTCGGCGTCCTCCGACGTATGCTGCGGCCAAGTGACAAGCTGAAACCGCCACCGTGGGCATTGGCGGCCCCGTTGCGAGTCATACTACTGATCAGCAGGAGGGGGTCCTTTGTTTGCAACAATGCAACCCGGCACAGAAGCGTCGTCGGGAGGTCCCGGCTGCGGCGTCCTCGGACAGCGTAGCGACGACGAACAGAGAAAGACGCAACGACAAGAGTGGGTCCGCTGCGGTCCAAGAGGGCCATCAAGTCCGAGCCGAACATGACTCCGGCTGCTGCCCATCAAACGGGCGGCACGGCGACCATCTCACGCCGCCACGCGCGGCCGCCCCTCGCATGGATCGCACGCACGACAACGACATGAGAAGCCCTCGGGAATCTGGGCGAAGCGGTGGCGTCCTTTCGCGGCTCAACCCTCCGTGTTTGGGCGCTGTCTTGTCGAGATTCCAGCGCGGCGGCGACCTCTTGGCATGTCTGTATGTGTACATACATATCTAGCTCAGCTGCGATAGGCCGCAAGGACATGACACTGGGACAGGCGACCTCGCGGGCGCTTCCTGGCCGTCTTTGCCGCCACCTTCGAACGCCACACCCGGGCCCGGCAGACGTACGGCGGGCGTACTAGCTGCTGCGCAAACCTGACGCACCTCAAAGACCCCAGGGTCCGGGCCTCGCTCCCTGTTGCAGCGGAACCGCGTAAGGCCGCGAGGTGCCGGACCAATCAAAGCAAGCAAGGCCATCAGCCGGGGGGGCCGGATCGAGCCTCCGCGCCGGAGGCCTGGCAGGCGGCGGCGAGCAGGAGACGAAGACACGCGGTGAGAAGCACGAGGGACAACGGAGCCACGTTGGTGGCGCCGGCCCGTCGCACGCAGACGATGCACGACGCCTCGCAGCGGGAGCCTGCCGTCGGTAATGCTCCGCGAGGGCATCGGCCGAGGGTCGACCAGCTTGGTGCCATGCCCTTCATGGCCAGCACGTACACTGCCGTGCCTATCCGCGCTCGTCTGCGGGTCGTTCGGCTGATCACTCTAGCACCTGCTCCTCCGCCTGTAGTTTTCCATAGTAGGCGTGCATGCTGCTGTAGGTGTGCCGTACAAATACAATGATGGGTGATGAAGCTCTGCCCGCTCAATCGACGACGTCCGGGGTCGTCCGAGGTCGAACTTCGAGCGTAGGCAAGGATGGACCTGCGGCGAGCGAGGCTCAGAGGCTGTCGATTTCCATGCCGATGGCGGAGATGCCGTTGGCAGGTCCCTTGCCGGCGCCATGGTGCTGCTGCCCAAAGCCGTTCCACACGTACAGCATGGCGAAGAGGTTGTCGTCGCTCGTCTTTTTGACGTTGGCGCGCAGCTCGTTGAGCGCCACCTGCACTGCCCTCAGCGTCGGCGCGTAGTCGGTGGCGGCGCGCGCCCGGATCTCGGTGCCGTGGGCCGCGAAGAGGGCCGCGATCCATTTCAGGTGGAACTCGACGTGCGGGCTGGCGCTGGCTGGCTGCATCCGCTCAGCCACCAGGCGCATCACGGCGGGCAGATGGACGAGCGGTAGCTGCCGAGCGATGAGCGCAATGTCTGACGGCGACGTCTGCTCGTAGACCTCGGCCATCAGCGGCTTCTCGCCCAGTCGGCAGGCGCCCACCAGCGCCAGCAGGCTCTCGCCCTGCCGAGAAGCCTCGCGCACGGCTTCGGGCGTCAGGTCGATATCGAGGTCGAACGGGTCAAACGCCGCCTGCTCGTCGAGGCTATAGATGAGCAGCCCACTCGTCGCGGCCGCCGCCCAGGAGCGACCGGTAGGCGCGAAGCGCACGCACTTGGCCCTCGAGATGGGCCGCGTCGACCTCTTGGACAGATCACCGCGCTGGGCTCCCGGAAGGCTGCGGTCCATGCGCTCCTCGGGCAGCAGGTCCTCCTCGTCGGAGCGGTCATTGACCAGGTCGATGTTGCCGGCCTCGGTCACCCGACGGCTGTCGAGGCGGTCCTGGGTGCCGTCGAGCGCGAGGTTCTTGGTCAGCTCCCACCGCTTGAGCAGCACCCGTTCCCGCACGTCGTAAAGGCAGACGTAGTTGGAGTTGCCACCGGCGAGGATGCAGGCGCCGTCGGCGCTGTAGCAGATCGTGGTGAAGCAGGCCCCGGCGGCGTTGTTGCGTCGGCCGACCTTGTCGTCGACCTTGCGGCCGCCCGAGATGTCGCGCCGGCACTCGAGCACGCCGGTCTGCTTTCCGTCCTGGGCGTTCCAGAAGGTCAGCTGGCCGTCGAGCGAAGCAGCGCAGACTTCGGTGCCGTCGGGGCTAAAGGCGATGGCGAGGCCGTCGCCGTTGAGCTGGAAGGTCTCGACGCTCTGCGACGTCCTGAAGACCTCCCACAGGCGGATGCTCTTGTCCCAGCTGGTGCTCGCCAGCACTCCGCTGCCGCTCGGGCTGAAGGAGAGGCCGGCGACGGGCCCCAGGTGGCCCGAGAGGATGTCGAGCAGCTTGCCCGTCTGAACGCTCCACATGTAGATCTCGAAGCTGTCGGCGCTGCCGGCGCAGACGACCTCGCCCGAGGGGTCGACGGCCAGGCTGATGAACTGAACCGGGGTCGGGCTCGTCAGCGTGCGGAAGTTGCGGTAGCGCACGAGGTCGTAGGCGCGCACCGTGCCGTCCAAGCTGGCGCTGAAGAGGACCGAGCCCTGTTTGGCGAACTCGATGCACGACACCGAGGCCGAGTGCTCCGAAAACGTGGCGGTGCAGAAGCCGCTCGACGTGTTCCACAGCTTGATCTTGCCGTCGTCGCCGCCCGTGGCGGCCACCTGCCCGTCGGACGCGTAGCCGACCGTGTTCATGTCGTAGAAGTGGCCCTGCTGCTTGAGGATGTACGACTCGCTCGCCCACTCCCAGACCAGCAGCTGGCCCAGCTTCTGCGCGCCAAAGGCGAGCCACTCGCCGCTGGCGTTGATGGCGACGCTCGAGATCTTTTCCTGGCTGATGCTGAGCGTGTGGATGTTGTTGAAGTCGGGCATCTCCCAGAGCCCGAAGACGCCGGACGAGAAGCCGACGACGAGGAGCGAAGTCTCGGGATGAAAGACCGAGCAGACAGTCTTGGTCTGGGGCTGCATGAAGTAGTGCTTCTCGGCGATGCCCCACCGCGTGAGGCCGACGGTGTCGTCGGGGCCGGACGACGAGCTCCCCGGCTTGGAGAGCGCGAAGCCATTGGCGCTCCGGAGTGCGCCGTCCTCGTCGTCTTCGTCCATATCGGCCGTGGCGACGTCGTCTTCGTCCTTGGCCCTCCACGTGAAGCAGGCACCGTCGCGCGACACGGTGAAGATCGTCCTTTCGTCCTTGGAAAAGAAGGCGTTGATGACGGCATCGCGATGGCCGGTAAAGGTCTTGGGCCGGAAGCCCTCGACCTGGTTGAGCGAGTAGAGGCGGGCGGTCATGTCCTTGGACGTGGTGATGAAAAACCTGGCAGATCGGGCGGTCAAAGCGATACGAGCGAGAAAAGTGGTCAGCGGTGCGCGTTCGCTGACAGCATCAACGAGACCGCGGCGAGGACGTCAAGGCGCGCGTGCGGCAGCAGCAGTGCTCTCAGGCCAATGCGATAGATTTCCGCTATGTGAGCAGACTCATTAAATCAGTTAATTTGGAGCATCCTTGAGCGCTGCTGCTGCTGCTGCTGCTGCAGTCGTGTGGATGCAGGCTGTCCTGCGGTCCTCGCTGCGAGGTCTTTGAAGTGTCTGACACGCATCACTCACCGGCTGTCCTTGGTCCACCGGATGCTGAGCACGTCGTCGAAGTGGCCGGTATAGGTGCGGTGGAGCACAAAGGGTGCGAACTCCCGCGCCAAGTGGGAAGGCGTCCTCCACACCTGGACCTGGGCGCCGTGCGTGACGGCGAGGTGCTTGCCATCGTGGGAGAACTGCGCGTCGCGGAGGGGCTGCTTGAAGTTCATGTGGGCCAGCACAGACCTGCGTTTAGTGTTGACCAGCAGGGCGCGTCCGTCCTCGTCGGCGACCAGGACGATGGCGGTGTTGGCCGGCGAGAGCGCGATGCGCGCGATGGGCTTGCGGGTCTCGAAGGGCAGCGTCGTCGACGTGTTCCTCACCAGGTCGAAGATCGACAGCCGGTTGCCGACCGGCGAGTAGATTGAATCGCCATCGGGAGAGAAGACGACGTTTCCGTGGCGGTAGACTGTGCCGCAGAGGTTGGAGAACTGGAAGGCCGACTTCATCGCGGCGGCGAAAGAAGGGCCGAACGTCGATCCCCAGATGGGTGTGGGAGCAGGGTGGCAGCGGCGCGATCGGGTCGCTATGCCATGTGGACGCTGCTGGTGCTGTCGCTGCTGGTTGCGGGCCTCTGTGCCAGAAGCCAGAGCGACGCGGGATGTGTGAAGGGTGAAGTGAGACCCGAGGCAAAGCAAGGTGGTTGATGGGCGGAGGGGGAAGAGGAAAGTGGGCACCGAGACCTTTTTGGCCTGCATTTTCCCCCCTTTCGCCGCCTCTTCGCGAAGGAAGAAGAAAAAGACAAGACGGCAGGCCAGGCGGAAAAAATCCGCCCGCCCGGGTTCGAGGCTGGCGAGCGGATCCGAAGCATCGGCGTCGTCGCGGCCAAGCCTCCACAGCCTGGTCCGGAGGTCTTTATTTGTCTGGGGCGCGCTCGGACCCTGCTGTGTTGAAAGCGGCGGGGGCATCGGCCGGGCCAGCAGCCGCCCTCGATGCGGATTGGGTCTTTGGTGCCCCTGCCACCTCGTCCCTCGTCCTTTATGCCCACCATCATCGCTTCAAGCACCACGTACGGCGCCGCACCAAGCAATCACTCGGCGCAGTGACGACAAGCAAGGCTCCAGATCATCTATCAACCGTAGCAACCTACAGTCACCGCCGAGGCGCACGAGCGCCATCGAGCTCGCTACTCCGGCTCAGAGACAGGTCCCCCCGCCCATTGTCACGACGCCACCGACTGCGGGTCGTGCGGCTACGCAAACATGGACGAAGTTTCAAGACAGGCCGCAGCTGCCGATCTGCGCAATGTCCTGCGGGCCTCTGGGACGGCGCTGCCCGACGAAGCCATGCTCACCACCCTGCTGGAAATCGAGGGCTGGGACGTCCAGAGGGCGGCCCGGGCGATACAGGACGACAGCGCCGCCGAGCGCAGGCGGAGCGGTGCCGATGACGAGGAGATCGCGCGATCCTTTGCTGCCAGACCTCCGGTCAGCGCATTCGAGGTCGACGACGGCCTTGCAGCAAGGCGTGCCACGAGGCCGTACCCCGGCGGCGTGGGCCTCAGCAGCGGCAGGGGCCCCCTCGGGGATCGTCCCGGTGGCATGTCAATCTCCTCGATCGTCTGGTCCGCGATCACCTTCCCTTTGTCCCTAGCGCAGTCGATACTGCTCCTCATCGCCCGCATCTTTCGCCTTCGAAGCTTGTTCCCCGGGCTATTCGGCGGCGCGCCCGGGTCGGATGGGTGGTCCCGGATGCCCAAGGTCGACCCTCGCATCTGCGCAGAGAGGTTCGTGCGCGAGCTAGAGGAGGAGACTGGCGCCACCTCTGGCCCTCGCAGCGCCTTGCCAGCGGCCGCGAGCGAAGCTTCATCCACGTCGCGCTCGAGGGACGGTACAGGGCCGCCGCCGGCGCCACGGATCCCTCCGTTCCACATCGGTGGCTACTCGGATGCACTCAAGCTGGCAAAGGAGCAGATCAAGATCCTCATGGTCGTGCTGACCAGCCGCGAGCACGGCGACGCCGAACACTTCCGCAGAAAGGTGCTCGTCGACGAAGAGCTCGTCGAGCTCGTCTCGCGGCCAGACTTTGTCGTGTGGGGTGGCGACGTTCGCGAGCGAGAGGCGTATCAGGGTGAGTGGCGCGCATGCTGCTCGCTTGGGTCCAAGCGCCAAGCGCTTCGCAAAGGACAGCGCCGCAGCAGACCGCCCATCGCTGACCACGTCTTTCTGCTGCCGTCGCCCGTCATCCTTTCGCCTCTGTAGTCGCTACCCAGCTCGAGGCCACAACCTATCCCTTTGTCGCCTTTATCGCACTACAGCCGGCGCGGGCAGCACGCAGGGCCGCCTCTTCGCAGAGCGGGGCATCGAGCTCCTCGCCCCGTCCGGCAGTGCTCTCTCGCCTCGAAGGGTCGCCGATGACGGCCACGTCGGCGCAGTCGATCTCGTCCCACATCGCCGACGTGCTGCTGCCGCGCACCAGGACGTACCTCGACCGGCTGAGGAGCGAAAAGAGGCGCAGGGAGATCGAGCGCGAGCTCAAGGCCGAGCAGGACCGCGCCTACGAAGAGGCAAGCCGCCGGGACGCGGAGCGCGTGGCCCGCAAGCGCGAGGAGGAACGGCAGCGCGCCCTCGAGGCCGAGCGGCAGCGTCGAGCGCAGGCAGAGCTCGAGGCGCAGCAACAGAAGCGCCGCGCCTGGCTCGGCTGGGCCAAGCGCCACCTGGTGCCCGAGGAGCCGTCGGCAGGTCAGCCGGCGATACGCCTCGCCTTCCGCCTACCGGACGGCAAGAACCTGTCGCGCAGCTTCCAGCCATCGGATCGCCTTGAGTCGGTCTTTGCCTACGTCGAGACGCACGCCGCCGGCGTCGATGAGCAGGACAGCGCGGCCCTCTCCGTCCCGCCGTCCGAGTACGAGCATCGTTACGACTTCACCCTGGTGCTCGGCTATCCGCGGAAGCAGATCGGTCCAGAGCTGCTAGCGGTGGGCGCGGACGGCAGCGGCAAGACGCTGGGCGACATTGACGGCCTGGCACCGAGCGCCAACCTCATCGTCGAGGGCAAAGTAGGGCGCGCCAGCTTGTCGGCCCAGGACGACGACGACGACGATAGCAGCGACAGCGACAACGACGACTGAGCAGCAGAAGGCCGAGCGCCGTCGCCATTCCTCGTGTATCCTCTCTCGCATCTGTCCCGCGCGATGGATGAACCGCGAAGCCTTGTGACCGCCTCGAGCCGATGGAACGTGCTGCAGCGGACGCGGCAAGGATCAGACCATCTCTAGAGACTGTGGCATCTTTCGACCGGTCGCGACCAGCCTGACCTTCCGCCGACTGCGCGGTGCGCTAGGCGTCTGTATCGGCCGGATTCCTTTTCGCGTGCCGGATCCCCGTGCCTGCAAGCTGCGGCGTCTTGCCAAGGTGCTCGGGCTCGCGCCGCGATGGCACTCTCGCGGCCTGCCTCTCCGCCCGTCCCCCGCGTCCTCTTCTTCCCCCTCTCCCCGTCTTCGACCGTTTGACAGAGGCCAAGCATCGGCACGATCCGACGGTGCCACCATCCTCTTGAATGAACAGCATGTCCACTTTGATACTTATCCGCTTACCATCTCCGGACCCGCCTGGATACGCTGGGCAGGTCCACGCGGCACACGGTGAGGTCCTTCGTGTGGCAACTCAGCTGCGCGGCGCCGGTAGTACGACGGTGATTGGATGCATGGATCTAGTCGTCTTTTCTTGCTTGAAGCCCTGGCCTGCTTTGCTTGCACGGCACGCTGCGCTGGGCACGCACCTGCGCGCTGTGGTTTGCGGCAAGGCGCGATCTCGAGGTGCAGCCTGGGCGCAGGCCAAAACGGCAGCGTACCGGCGCCAGGACCCGTCCCGTCCGGACGGAGTGAGGCAGGCCTGCAGCGGCTGCAACGGCTCCTTTGCATGGCAAGTCGAAGCATGCCGGTACCGGTATCGGTACCGCAACGGTGCTGCTGCTGCTGCTGCCTTTGCCCGCCTCGGCCTGAGCGGGTGCAACGAGACCAGGCGGGGCATGCCGCCTGGTCAATTGCGTTTCGGCTGGCCCTGGACCGCTGTGCGGTGCCTTCCGGCGAGGGCGTACCTAGCATGGATGTTGACTACAAGCCCCTTCCATCTTTGCTTGCTTACGTCAAGAGCCTTGGATCTCAGCATTAGAAGCATGCATGGAAGAGCTAGTCTAGTCGTGATGGCGGTGTGGGGGCATGGGCGGCGAGCAGGTGTGCAAGACGCGAGCGCCTCGTCGCGGGCCGGCCTGGCTGACCGACCCCTGGCCTTGCCCATTCTGCGCGCGTAGCTTCGTGTTGCCCATGCCGGGATTTGCTCAAGGGCGGCGGCGGCGGCTCCGCATGACAAGCAGTCCCCGGTCGACGTCGCGGGCGTTGCACAGAGAGAGACCGAGGGAACGAGCGAGGCAAGCAAAAAGCAAGCTAAGGCGCTCGACGAAGGACGCGCAGAAATCTGCCCCACCCCGTCCGCCCATTGTACGCCTTACGGTACGTATGGCGCCACCATGACCAGAGAAACGACGGTACCCACCGGTGCACTCATCGTGCCCTACCGCCTGGCCGCCCAGAGTCCAAAGAAAAAGGTCGAGTGGTCTTGTGTGGCCCTCCGTACCTCCTTACAGGCCCATCTCTCTGCCGCCGGGCCGGACCGTCTGTTGACGACGAAAGCTGTGCGCAAACAGGGGCCTGCCTGGTGTCGCCCCCGCTGAGCCATAGCGTGCGGCCTGCGGCTGGGTGGCCTCGACGTCGCCATCTTTGTCCCTTCAGGCAGGCGTGGCGTGGCGTGGCAGGCTCTCGTCGCGACGGGATCGACCGGTTCCTACCGGCACCACGTACCGGCGCCATACGGTATCGACGGAGAAAGGCGGGCCGCTCCCCAGCCCCAGCCCTAGCCCTAGCGTGCGTGCGTACGTGTTACGTTCGTCAAGGGCCCGACCCCGGGGTCCAGCGCTAGGGTCCTGGTCTCGTCTGCCTCGCAGCCGAATGGTCGCGCTCGTGCCACGGACGGCGTCTTGGAACTTTTCTCCAGCCTGGGCTGCGGCAAGCCAGCCTAGCTCTTCCTCTTCGCAAACGAGGTCCGCAAACCAGGCGCAGCCAAGAAGGGGAATTAGGCAGTCGCTTGCTTGTTCTCTTTTTGTCGCTCTCGATGATTGCCGCACGCCGGTGTGGCGACCGCGCAGCAGCTCGCCGGAGTGGTCGGGTTGGACGTCGATGGCCCAGCTTACTGCCTGCTTGTTCGGCGGGACCGGCCGCAGTGGTCGACGCCGCCTTGACTTGCCACGCTTTGTGACCGTCGTTGAAGAGCAGCGATGACGACGACGACGACGACGGCGAGGTCGACATGGTTGGCCTACCGTTAGCTGGCCGCCTTTTTGTCGTTGCAGCGAGCGAGCGAGACGCCAGCACGCACGCGCCCCACGCGCTCCTCCTTTCTTTTTCTCTTGCCCGCTTGCCAAGTTGCTTGCCCAAGGGGCTTTGGCTGGTTGGCTGGCTGGCACGCCAGAGGCGATCCAATTTTTTTCTTGCCATGGCCAGCACTCGGGCCAGGGCAGGCCCAAGGCAGGCAGGCAGGCCAGGACACGGCAGGGCAGGGCAAGCAGGGCAAGCAGGGCAAGCAGGGCAGGCTAGGGCAGGCCACGGTGCGGCCCGCCTGCGCGCGCCGTCTTGGGAACCTCGTGAACCCTGGCCTGCCGCCGCCGCTGCTGCTGCGCTTGCTGCCCGCCCGCTCGCTCGGCCGCAAGGACCCTCTCCGTCCGCTGAGGCTCTGGCTCGCTCTCTCTCTGTCTCTCGCTCGTTCTCTCTCTGCCTGTCTGGTCTGTCTCTCTCGCTCCCGCCCTCACTCTTTCATCGCAAAAGCCTGCCTCGCTCGTCGTTGGCTCCCGTCGTTGCACCCTTCTCCTTCTCCCCTCGACCAGGCACCACGATCCTCTCCTCCCCTCTTCGCACCAACCTGATAGCCCTGGCTCGTCCATCCGAGCCACTCCGATGGAGCCTCGTTACGGCCCTTTTCCATCCTACTACGACCAGATCCCCGCCCGGCCATCGCGTCCATCACCCGCTAATCTCGACATTACGCTACCTTACCGGTCCATCTGCTCGACTTGCATCGACCGACACTTCGGATTCGACCGACACCTGCTAGTCCGTGGCGCTGGGCCACTTCTTTGGACCCCGACCGCCCGCTGCTGCCGAAGCACTGAGAATCGCACCGGGACGGTCGCATCTCAGCCAACTGCTCCTCCTCTCACCCTTCGCTGAGCATCGAGACAAGACCGACCAAGGGTACAGCTTCCCTTCTGCAGCATCCGCCGCCCGCCGGCGTTTCTCGCTGCGAAAGCCGCATCTTCCTCGATCGCCTGCACACGACTGCCCTCTCCTTTCAAAGTTGCGCGCAGCTGCTCGACATCCACCGCTGCTCGGCACGACACCCTACAGATCTACTACGGATCCGTCGCTCGACAGAACGGACCACGCCTTCGGGTCTCTGCTTCGTCCTTGCGCGCAGAGCCGGCCCTCGGGGACACTCTTCCTGGAAAGAGACCGCCCCTGGACCTGTATAGACCCTCCTCGCTCTTCTTTGCGACCCGCCTAACCTGATCGCTTCCCTTGGCACCTTCCCTTGCGACACCGAGAACGCCCGCGAGTTCTCGGTAGCGCTTCGACGGGGAGGATCATGTCCGGCTCCAACTGGCCTGGATCCAATGGCACCGACGCCCAAGCCATGTTCGACCAGGGCAACAACGAAAACGTCTTCCGGAGCACGAGCTACCTCGGCCAGGGCGGCGGAGCTGGTGGGAGCACGATGGCGCCGCCCCCGCCCGGCATGACGGGCGATGGCGGCATGCCCTCGCTCTACCGCCGGCCTACACACGAGGAGATATCTGCGGTTCTCTCGCAGTACGCGCCCGGCCCATCAAACAACGGAGGCAATGAAGGCGGAGGTAACGGCGGTACCGGCAATCACAACGATGGCACCAACGGCCAGCCGCGGCCGCCCATGTTTGCTCATCCCTCCCAGATGTCGATGCAGTCGCAGGCCTCGGGGGGCATCCCCATGGGTCAGAACAACGGCAGCGGCATGGCTGACGACGTGGCACAACGAGCTGCCAGCAACGGTCAATTTGCCGCGAACCAAGGAATGAGCCTGGACCCGGCAGCGGCCGCTGCCGCGGCAGCAGCCTACGGCCACCTTGGCTACGGTAACGCGGGGCCGGCCGCAGGGCCCGACCCAAGACGGCAACCATCGACCGGCGCTGAGCAGAAGGACCCTACGGGCGGGCAGGGCGGAGCGGGCGGACAACTCCATGGGATGGCATCGGGGCCCGAGATGGGCATGATGCAGGGCTTCAACCCAACGGCACCGAACCAGATGCCGATGGCCGGAGGCTTCCTTCCAGCCTACCCGGTGCAGGGCGGCAACGCTTTCGACGGAGCGGGATCGGGCATCGGTCATGGCGGTGCCGGCGATCCGATCGCCAACGACGACTTTGGGCCTGGCAAAAAGCGGCGAATGACCTTTGGCGGCCAGTTCCAACCCGGAGGGAGCCCGCCCAAGCCTGCCATGATGCAGCACGACAGCTCGGCCAGCATGATGCACGACTACAGCAGCATCAAATCGACACCCGTGGGCCGCGCGCCGGGCCCGGACGTACCACAGCACCTTCTCCACCACCTGCCTACGCGGCCCCCCCTGCTGCACCGCAGGTCGAGGAGCGGTTCCGAGCTGGCGGGCAACATGCCGGGCTTCCGGGGCGGGATGAGCTACGACGGCTTCTCGGACATTCACAGCTTCCACGGCCCCGGCGGGCCGGGTCAGGCCGCCCCGGTGTTTCTCTCTTCGCACTCGCACCAGGCCTCGTTCACTCGCGGCGGACCCCTGCCCCCGTCGGCGCTCGGCGGACACGCCGCCAGCCATCCGCCCGGTCTCGGCAGCCAGATCCTCCGAGGAGTCGACGTCAGCGCCAGCGGGTCCTCGGCAGCCTCGGACTTCACCAAGCGCAAGGGCTGGACCGGGAGGGTCGTCGAGGAGCTGCTCGACTTTGTCCACGTGCTGGATCCCGATGGCGTCATCCTCTTCGCCAGCCCGAGCGCCTACAGCTTGACCGGCTGGACCAGCGAGGAGCTGCGCGGGAGAAAGCTGATCGAGGTGAGTAGGGAGTCGTTGGTGATGCGAGCCGTCATCCGCCAGAGGTCCGAGAAGGATGCTGAGCCTCCCGTTCCATGCCCGTCTCTGTGCCCACTCTGCAGTTCATCCACCCGCAGGACGTACCCTCGGTAGAGCGCGAGATCGATCGCATGCGCCAGAGCAACGGCGAGCTGCTGACCTACTACCGCTTCAAGACCAAGCCAAAGTCGTTCTCCGCCCCCGGGTCCGGAGACAAGGGCGATTCGGCCGAGGGCGCGTCCAGCGGCGCCGGCGACGACGAAAAGGACCGCGACAAGGGCGACCAGGAGTATGCCGAGGCCCTGACGCGCGACGGCGAGTACGTCGTGTTTGAGGCGTCGGGCCATCCCTACTACCCGCCCAAGCCCCTCGTGATGCCGGCCAACGGCGCTCAGGAAGGCGACGAGGCCGACGGCGCGGATGCTCAGAAGGAAGCTGGCGCGGCCGAGGGCAGCTCGGGCGAGGCCAACCCCAACGCTGGTGCCGCTGCCGCCGCTGGCGATCTCAAGTCAGAGAGCATGACGCACTCGGCGTCTGGGTCCAAGCAAAGCAGCAACTCGCAGTCGCAGTCGCTCGATACGCCAAGCGAGGCTAGCAGCCTGAGCCGCGGGGCCCTGCAGTGCTTCTTCTGCTCGTCGCGCCCATACCCGAGCAAAAATACCAGCATGCTCGACTCGTTCCTCGAGTTGAAATTGGAGAACGAAAAGCTGCGCCTGCTCATCGCCGACATGGACCTCACCGGGCCGGACAATGACGCGGAGAGGGCCAACTTCACCGCCGCCTACCACCCGGATCTGCTCAAGCAGGAGCTCGAAGGCGAAGGGGGCCCTTTCCGGGATGGCGTCAACCCAATGTTCGGCACCGCCTTCCTGCAACAGGGGCAGCCAGGCCAGCAGCCAGGCGCCCAACAGCAGCAACAAGACCCGCGCTTCCCGCAGTCGGGCGCATTCGGTCCCGGCACGGCTGGTGGCGCGACGAGGCACAACTCGCTCGGCTCGCACCCGACCAGCCCGACGATGCGAAGCGGTCCAGCAGAGGATCTGCTCGCGAATGTCGTCGGTACCGGCAACGACTCGGACGACGAGGCCACCAGCCCCACGACTGCCAGTGGTGCTGCTCCTTCTGGCTCGCAGGGCCTAATCGACGAAGCTCGTCGCAAGAAGGTGAGCACAAGGCCGCTTCTCGCTCGAGTCCCTGCCGCTGCGAAGCATCATGATTGGCTGACTCGAGCTTCTCGTGCGTCTCCTTCTGCGCCCCGTCTTGCCACTGACAGAAACCCAAGCAGGACGATGGCGACCACGTCTGCACCGACTGCGGCCGCGTCGATTCGCCCGAGTGGCGCAAGGGACCGCTCGGTCCCAAGACGCTTTGCAGTGAGTTCTGTCGCGTGCTCCTGCCGCGGCCTCGCCGCAGCCATCTGACGTTTGCTTCGTGACGGTACCCCTCTCCTGCACTCGCAGACGCCTGCGGCCTGCGCTGGGCCAAGAAGATCAAGCGCAAGGGCGGGGATCCGACAATGGCCGGGATGCTTGTCCAACCCCCGGGCGCCCCTCAGCAGCTCCTTGGCCACGGCCACCCGCTCCAGCACTCGTTCGGCCGGGCTCCCGATGGCTCGATACCGCCGGGCATGGCCATGGGACCCCCTGGATCGATCAACGTCGCCGGCATGGGCGTCGGGCAGCCAGGCATGATGCCTACCTCGCCCATCTTTGCCACGCGCCCTTCGTTCGACGAGGGTTCCGGCCATGGACACGGGCATGGCCATGGTCAGGGTCCCTGATCCAAGATCGGCACAGCAGGCTCACATACTTCCTGTGGCCCTGATCCGCATCTCGCTACCCTCGAGATGGTCTCCAAGAACCTCTTCTCCTCTGACACCTTTGCTCCTCTTTTTTTATTTCGGGCCTCTTCGTATCTCTCTGGGCGTTCGTCTTTCGTCGTTGCCTTGCCGCCGGCCGATCGACGGGTCCGGCGGCGTGCCAACTCGCTTCCGGCTCCCTTGGCGCCCCTCCCTTGATCCTCTCTCCCTCTGCCGCACTCGCACGCGCATGCGCTCGTGCTCGCTCCTGCCATATCCTCGTCATGCCCCCCGATTGCTACCCGACCACCACAACTGTATCCCGTAGCCTCAAGGTCGCCCTTCTTAACCGTCTCCTGATTATACACGCATCCACGGACCCTTAAGCAAGCCACAAGACGGGATCATTGTCGCCGCCACTCTCTCTCTCTCTCTCTCTCNCTCTCTCTCTCTCTCTACGTCTCTCGTCGTCTCGTCTCTCTCTCTCGTCTCTCTC
>NW_006920880.1:270602-316704 GCF_000417875.1 Pseudozyma flocculosa PF-1
ACCGTACGTACCTACCTACTACCGTCCTCCTACCTACCGTACCGTACCGTACCTACCTACCTACCTACCTACCGTACCTACTCTCTCTCTCTCTCTCTCTCTCTCTCTCTCTCTCTCTCTCTCTCTCTCTCTCTCTCTCTCTCTCTCTCTCTCTCTCTCTCTCTCTCTCTCTCTCTCTCTCTCTCTCTCTCTCTCTCTCTATTCTCTCTCTCTCGCGCGCTCTCTCTTTCTCTCTCCCTCCTTGTCTCTTTCTCTTCCGCCTCGCCCCTTCTCTCTCTTCATTTCCTTGGCCGACTCTCTGTCCTCCTCTTTTCCTCTTTGTCTTTCTTTTTTCTTCCTCCTCTCCTGCCTCGTCGTCGCGCTCACTGCCCATATGGCTTGTCGCCTCTGTACCACCTTAATGGCCTCCTGCGAGTGAAAGGATCCGAATGCCGCTCCCGTATGCTGTTGCGTTGTTCCTGCGGCGTTTCGTGACTGCGCGCCCGGCTCACGGCACGGCCAGGCTGAAGCGGGGAGGCGTACGTGGGGCGGGCGGCTGAAAGATGATCCGGGCGCCGGACCCTTTTTTGCTTCGTCTGGCGACCCGCGGCGGGCGTCTCGATGGCCGTTCGGCAGTCGCGGAGGTTGCCCCACAATTCGGACTTGGTCAGGGCACCGGTTGGCTGGCAGCCCGCCCGCCCGCCCGCCTTCGGACCTCTTCTTCCAGCCCCACCTTACTCTGCTGACCGCCGCCGCCGTCCTCGACAAGCAAGACGCAAGCAAGCAAGCAAGCAACCGGGCATCAGTACTACGATTCTTATTACTGGCCTTCTTCAGCACCACCTCCACCACCGCCGCCACCACATCGACGCCCCAGACCACTTCGCAGACGCAACCCATTCCTGACCTGCCCCTGTGCTCTACCCGACCGCCACCACTACCACCAACACCACCGACATGGCCTTCCGAAGCAGCCCGGCCGTTCAACAGGGCCTCTCGAGCCTCTTGCAGAAGCGTGCCGATGACGTCGTCTTTACCACGGCGCTGCGGACGCCCATCGCCCGCATGAAGAAGGGCTTCAAGGACGCCTACCCCGAGGAGCTCCTGGCGCACGTCCTCCGGCGCACCCGCGAACGCCTCGAGTCGCGCGGCGTCGACAAGAGCATCATCGAGGATATCTGCACCGGCACCGTGCTCATGGAGCTCGGCGGCGCCAAATCGGGCAGGATGGCGGCGCTTCACGCCGGCATGCCCGTCACGTCGGCCTACAAGTCGGTCAACCGCCAGTGCGCCAGCTCGCTGCAGAGCATCACCGACATTGCCAACGCCATCAAGGTCGGCGAGATCAGGTGCGGCGTCGCCGCGGGAGTCGAGAGCATGACGCGCAACTACGGCTCGAGGGCCATCCCCGTCGACCTCAGCCCAGACTTTAAGAGCAGCCCGGTGCAGGACGCCGTCGACTGCATCATGCCCATGGGCGAGACGAGCGAGCGCGTGGCCGAGCGGTGGAACATCGGCAGGCAGAGGCAGGACGAGTTTGCGGCCATCTCGCACCTCAAGGCCGACGCGGCCCAAAAGGACGGCCGGCTCGCCTCGGAGATTGAGCCCATCGAGGTCCGCTGGGTCGACGACGAGACGGGCAAGCAGACGACCAGGCTCATCAGCCACGACGAGGGCATCCGCGCCGGCACCACGGCCGACAAGCTGGCCAAGCTCAAGCCCGTCTTCCGCGAGAATGGCTTCAGCACCGCCGGCAACTCGTCGCAGGTCAGCGACGGCGCCGTCGCCCTCACCATGGCGCGCCGCGACGTGGCCGAGGCGGCGGGCATGGAGATCCTCGGCCGCTGGGTAGGCACCGCCACCATGGGCGTCAGGCCCGACGTCATGGGCATCGGTCCGGCATTTGCCGTGCCCAAGCTGCTCGAGCGCTTCCAGCTCAAGGCCGACGACATTGACCTGTGGGAGCTCAACGAGGCCTTTGCCTCCCAGGCCCTCATGGTCATCGACACGCTCAAGCTCGATATGGCAAAGGTCAACCCAAAGGGCGGCGCCATCGCCCTCGGTCACCCGCTTGGCGCCTCGGGCGGCCGACTCGTCACCAGCCTCCTCTCGGAGCTCCGCAGGACCGGGCAGCAGGTCGGCGTCGCCACTCTCTGCTGCGGCACCGGCTACGGCAAGGCCAGCTTGATCATCGCCGAGTGAAGCGGGCTCGGCCCTATACCCGCGCGCACAGACAGACACGTTTGCACAGAGCACGCCGGGGATAGAGAGAGGAGTGGAGGGAGGCGCTCTCGCCTGTATGTAGCTGGCCAGGCAGCCTCCGGGGTATATTCATGAGGACAACAACAACGACCAGATAGACACGACACGGGGATGAGCTACGTCCGTCGGGCTCTACTGCTGGCCCCGCTTGATCTTGTTGAGCATCACTTCCATCCTCGCCGAGAGGTCCGGCTGGCCGCGCTTCTGGCCCTCGCGGCTGGCGCTCTTCTTGTTCCAGAGCTCCTTGTTGCGCGCCCGGTCGGCCAGCTTCTCCTCCTTTGTCCGCGTGTCGACGGGCTTCTTGCTCGACGCATCCTCCACGGGCGCAGGTTGCTTGGGCTTGGCGACGGGGTGCGGCAGGGGCTTGTGCTTCCTTTGCCTCTGATCCGGCCGCGCGGTGCTGGCCTCTTTCCCGTCACGGCGCGGTGCTGATCTCGAGGCAGAGGCGGCGGTCGAGGGACCGTCGTCGTCCGACGTCTGCGGCGGCGGAGGACCGGCCCTGGAGCGTGCGCGCTTCTCTGCCTCGGCGAGAAAGTCGATCTCGTCGTCGTCGGGCGCGAACCTGCCCCCGGGAACAAAGACGGCGTCCGGATCGTCGTTGCCACCATCGTCGTCGGCACCGCCGTCATCTCCGCGACCGCGGTGATCTGGACGCTGCGGTGCACCTCCTTCGCGCTCGAGCTGCTTGTAGTAGGCCTTCTTGACCTTGGCCTTGTGGATGAGCTCGGCCTTTAGCTTCTTGGCCTTGCCGAGGTAGGCGCCGTCGGGTAGGTTGGTCGGTCCCACCTTGAATCCGCCGGCCTTTTTGGGTCGCGAGCCCGGAGCGGCATTGGTGCGGTGCTTGACGAGGCTGCGCTTGGTCTGGAGGGCTTTCTGCGAGGGCATCGTGTCGGAACGAGGCGGCGACAGGGCGAGTGGCGAGGGAAGGTGGTCGTGAGGGAGGCCAGGGAAGAGTTGGCTAGACGCCAGAGGGGAAGGCGACACACCCAGCCAGCCAGCCAGCCGGCCAGCCAAAAGCGCCCACTTGAAATTTTCCAAGGTGGAGGCAAGGGCCGAGGCCTAACCTGCTGCTTTTTCTCGTGCGGAACTCGAGCTCGACTCAGCCGCAGGCGAACGGAATACAAATCCAGCCCGGCCGGCATTTCAAACCGCACGCACGCCTGCCCCTGCTACCCAGGGTTTTCAAATGGATCGGCGGTTTCGCAGGCGGCCGCTCTAAAACGAGGATCGAAGGCGAAGGCAGGTCCAAAGGGGCCGTCTTCTCTTACAAACGCCGCGCAGCCAAGAGAGGCCAGGCCACCAGGCGGCCGGGCCTGACTGCGCAGCGCAGCGCGGCAGGGCGGGGGCGAAGCAGGTCGTCGGGCGAGCCTAGTCAACCTGGGCCTCCTCGCCGGGCCCGGCCTCCGCTCGCCACTCCATCATCTCTGTCTCCATCCCGACTTGACTCGACTCGACTCTCCCTCTTCCCTCCTCACCACTTCACCCCTTCACAAACACACAAACAAGGCTCGTACTCGGCCAACAAACGGGATCTCCTCTTAGCTTATGAACGTTCAAAACCTCGCAGCCTACGGTGAGTCACCCGCCCCGCTGCCCTCCGCCCTGCCAGACCGTCTCAGCCGGTGGCGCTCAGGGCGCATTCAGATCCTCTCGCCACACCTGGACTCGTTACTGACCGCCTATACCCGCTGTCGCTGTTCCAACGCTCTCGATAGACCCCTTCGCCGATCTCGGTGAAGAGCAAGTCAGACAGGAGGAGCAGGCTGCCAAGAAGAAGCAGCAGCAGCAGCAGAACTACGTCCACATCCGTGTCCAGCAGAGGAACGGACGCAAGACGCTCACCACGCTCCAGGGTCTTCCCAAGGGTGAGTGTGCGGCGCGGCGGCGCATCAGCGTCGCCACCATCGGCCGTTTCATCTCGTCTTCCGAGAATTTTGACTGACACGTTTTGCCAACCACCCTCCCTCCTCCGACTCCGCGCGCTGCACCGTCTGTGACCGCCACAGAGTGGGACCAGAAGATGCTGCTGAAGGCCTTCAAGAAGGACTTTGCCTGCAACGGTACCATTGTCGAAGACGAGGAGCTCGGACAGGTCATCCAGCTCCAGGGCGACCAGCGCCAGAAGATCGCCGAGTTCCTCGTCACCGAGGGCATGCCCAAGAACGAGGTCAAGGTGCACGGTTTCTAAAGCCCCGCCACCGCCACGCTCTCTGCGACCGCATCTCGCCACCGGACACCTTGCTCCACCAGACCGACGTTGCGGCTCTCATGCCGGCGTAGCTACCAGCTGCCTCGGCTTCTCCTTCCCACCTTCCCGTCTTCCTACCTCTCACCCTCTTCCCAACACCCGCCCACTCTCCACCCTTCTCCTCTGGGTCTGAGGGCCTCTTCTCTCCTACGACACACGGCCACGTTCACATGCGACGATGAACGCCGCGGTTCAGATCGGAGGACCCTCCCGCATCACTCTCGAAGACCTGATGAGCAGCTCCGGGCGCTCTAGGGTCACGACGGACGGCGCGGCATCGACCAACACAGCGGCTCGAGCTCGACGACGAAGGGGCAGGCGACAGCAACATGCGACCGTGGTGCCTTCGGATCAAACTCCCGGCGACGGGCTGATGTCCTTGATGACGCGGACCTCGCACCCTTGCGCTGCTCCGCCGACGATCGAAAGTCAGCGCCGCAAGCGCCAGGAGTCCCGCGTTGCAAGTCACCAGCGATGGCCCACGGCACGAGGCGCGCGATCCGGTTCGGGCATCGGACGGGGCGTATTCAGCTTCGCGGAGATGGTTCGCCCGCCGGAGCAGGATCCCCATCCTCCTGCGGCGGCGGCGGCGGCGGCAACGGCGGCTATCGACGACGACCGTCTGCCGCACCTTCTGCATCGCTAGCGCTCCATTCCGACATCCGCATCGCCCTCAAGATCCCGCGTCTGTTTTTTGCATGGTTGATTCGGCATACCCCCTCCTCATCCGGCTCCACTATGTTTCCCCTCGATCCATCCATCCTTCCATCCTCCCATGCACACACGGCTGCCTGTCTGTCCGCACCTAATCGCACGCATCTGACCACCCCCGCACAACTCGCTCGACAAGTCATCTGTGGCCTCGACTCGATTACAGACGCCCCGATGCGCTCGCTCGCGTGCCGCCGCCGCCGCTGCCGTACTGATTACTTGGTCGCCTCTGGCTCGATCTCGGTCTCGCTGCCGCTGCCATCCTCGACCGGGTTGACAATCTCTGCCAGCTTCATCTTGGCTGCCGGCGGTACTGCCGGCGCCGATGCAGGCGGAGGGGGCGATGCTGCTTTCCTCTTCTGCCCCGTCGCCGTCGCAGTCGACGGCGCGGTCGCTGCTGCCTGACCGCTCGCCGTGGCGGTGACGGGCCTGCGGGTCTTCAGGTCCTGCCGCCACTGCTCGACGAGGTGGACCTTGAGCTCCGACAGGTACCGGAACGTCGACCCGTCGTAGTGCGAGACGAGCGGGCCCTTGAGGAGCGACTCGTAGTGCTTGTCCGGGTGCGGCAGCTGCGACGACGGGCCGCGCGAGGTTGGCGTCCAGAAGCAGAGGAGAAAGAGATGGTGAGTGATGGCTCCCTCGCGATGGCGGATCCAGACGGGGTCTCACCTTCTTGCTCGGGATGTAGCTCTCCGCCTCGCGCAGGCTGAGCCAGAAGCCGTTGTCCGGGTGGAAGGACAGGTAGTGCTGTGCGGGCAGACGCCACGTCCCGCAAGGAAGCCGTCAATCTCCGAGCGCCCGGAGACAGGTCCGACTTCGACCCGGACAGACGCACCTTTTTGTTCTTGAGCCGGTCAGAGACGAGGTCCGACGAGATGACGTGCAGGTGGACAGTGTCCATGGAGGGGACGGCGTGGAAGCCTCGGTGGATGGTCCACTGCTTGCCGCCGTGGTCGCGGCGCATTCGCTCGCGCAGAAGCTCGACGACCCTGTCGCTAGCCTTGCGCAGGGCCTGGATCACCTCGGCGGCGTAGGGAGACGCCAGCAGTGTGCGCAGCGACTGGAGAGCCCCGACGGGGACCTCATTGCCGGACGAAAGGCCGGACGAGAGTCGACCGTTGGAGGTGCTCAGCTGCGGGATCTTGTGCGAGGGTCCGATCGAAGATTCGAATGGTATGCGAGCTGAATGGGCGAGGAGACAGTAGTGGCGAGATACATCAGCGGTGAGGGCGAGCGGTGAGGACTAGCAAACGCGCCCACTCACGCAGCACCAGGGCATGATATTGAGCTTCGGCAAGACGAGGGACGGCAAGGACGATGGCGGGTCAGCTGCGGCGTCGACTCCGAGATGAGGACGATACGGATGCTGCGAGGCGCACCTTTTGGATAGCTATCCCGGATGGATATCTGGGGTCGACGGAAGCGCGACGAGGAGTGTGTGTCAGCCATCCTGATCCCTCGAGGCCATCTCGTCATCTCGCACGACCTTGACAACTTACCGTCTTGTCGTCGTGGTCGAGCAGCACAAATGGCGGCAGATTGGCCTGCACAGGGATTGCCAGAGCATCGCTCGAAGCTGCGGCTTTCAGTGATTGTCTAACTGAAGCATCGTGGCGGCTCGATGCGGACGAGGCTGTGACGCTCACTGGGTTGACCGCCTTTGCGTAGCTGGTGAGGGCCGAGGTCCAATGCCTGGCTTCGCGGGCGGCTTCCCTCTTGACCCGCTCGACGGTAGCGCCTGGCTTTCCACACATGGTCGCAAAGATGTGTGATTGAATGTCGAGCGAGAGGTATGGATGTTACAACGGCGGAGATAGGGTGGCTGCGGGTGGCGCAGCGGTGGTCGTAAGGGAAGCTGAGGTCGACTGGCAAGGCCGAGCCAGCCAGGCCGCTCGCAAGGGGATGGGGGGAAAGGCAAAACGCTTGAAGCCAGCCAAAGTGGAGGTTGCTCGGTGTTGCCCGCCAGGCGGCCTGCCAGAGGCCACGCGCTTAACAAGCGTGGCAGGCCAGCCCAGCTGCCAAAAAATCTCGGCGCCGAGATCAACAGGCAAGCCCGGCAGGCCCACCTTTCACCCTTCAGGGGCCTGACCGGCCAGGCGAGACCAACAGGCCCAGCTGGCGCAGGCCACGCATGACCGGCAGGCAGGCAGGCAGACATGACAAGAGCCCGCGCCTTCGGGCCGTTCCACCTTGCCTGGATCCAAACGATACCCCAGCATCCTCGATACCCATCGCACGTCCTCCTCGCCGCTGCCCGGACCGTTCTCTGCAAAACGACTGCCACCATGTTTGCGCCGATGAGCGCTGGCGGCAGCGACGACGTGTGGCACGTCCAGGACGAGCCGGCGTCGCTCAAGCCGGGTCGATTCCGAGCCTACCTGCCTAACCAGCTGCTCAACCACCACGCCAGCGGCCAGGCCCCGTCCTCGATCGCCACCTCGAGCCGCGCCATCCCCTTTTCGCGCGACGCCAACCTCGTCGGCCGATCCGCTGCGTCCAAGAAGCGCAAGGGCAAGGCACGGCTGCTCGACGACATCGGCAGCGGCACCGAGACATCCGACGGAGGAGCCGCCAACCACGGCTTTGGCAATCGGCTCGCTGCCGGCTTCGGCCTCGGAAGGAACAAGCGCAGCAAGACGACGCAGGCGCTGGCACAGCAGCGGGATCAGCAGCGTCAGCAGCAGCACCAGCAGCATCCGGCGAGGCCAAACAGGGGGATAGGCAGGTTCGGAACCGGCGCCGACGGTGCTGTTGGCAGCGATCTGTTCGAGGAGTGGTACGGCGCCGACTACGAGCAGTATCCGGCGCAAGGCGTCAGGCAGTCTGCGTTTGGGAAGACGTCTGGGCTGGAGCCAGCGCAGCGCAGCTTGCGTCCGTCGCCCTACCAGCCGTCTCCCTCGGCCACGCCTCGGACGAGGACGTCTCGGGACGGCCGGCCGCGGCCTCGCAGCTGGGTGCATAACCTGGTGCGGCCTTCGCGCGATACCGTCGAAGACTGGCTGGACAGCTGGTGGAAGCGGTGGTTTGCCCTGGCGGTGCTGCCTTCGCTCGTCGTATGGTTCTGGTGCGCGGTGCCCTTCCCCAAGACGGACCCGTACGATCCCAACCTGCCCTGGTGCAACCCGGGCGAGGACGGCCGCAGCGACGATCCGAGCAACCCGCCGTGGTGCTATCCGCGCAATGCGACCGTTGTACCCTCGTCAATGTCCTCTGCGGTCGGCCTCCTTGCGCGCCTCCCGACCGTCTCTGGCCTCGTCTACTCCGCGGCGCCAAAGCTCTTTGCGGTCCTGTCCGGCTCCTCGGCATCGGCATCGGTCTCGCCATCGTCATCGCCCGCGCCCGCACCATCGCCGGAGCCCGAACACCTCACCGTCGATGCCAACTTCTGGTTCTTCCTCGTCTTCTACTACGGCCTCTACGTCGCCGTGGCGCTCGTCTACATCACCCAGCTCTTCAGCCTGTACCGCCTCAACTGGTGGCCAGCCGCGCTGGGGGCAAGGACGTCCTACTCGTTCTTCTGGGTGGGCAGCCTGGTCGCCGGCTGGGTCCTGCACGAAATGGACCCCTTTGGCACCGAAAAGGCCAGCAGACCGCCGCACGAACTTCCAACGCCAAGTGTAGACAACGGCCGGTACGATGTGCTTCGACAGCACAATGGAGCCAGCAACGGCACGAGCCCAGGGCCTGGAGGATACCCTGGCGGCGGCGGCGGCAGCATCGACGAGAGCGACATCCAGTGGCAGCGAAAGACGCTGTGGGTCGGTCTGGCCTTTGCCACGATGGCCATGCCGGCGCTCGTGTGCTTTGTCGGCCTGCGCAGGAGCGGCAGGCAGACCTACCGCCACAGCCTGACCGACCACCAGAAAACGTTCCTCGAACGTCAGCTGTCGCGGCGCATCCCGTCGTCCTACATCCGCTTCCTCTGGTTTATCTCGGTCATCGGCCTGGGTCTGTTTGCGCTGATCGCCGGCCAGGGCTACGCCAGCGTCTACCTCGCCACGCTGCCCCACACGGGCCTCGACGGCATCGCCTACGTCAGCTTCTGGACCCTCACCGTCAACGGCATGGCGCTCGTATCGCATTGGATCCTCGAGGAAAAGGTCCGCAGCCGCGCCTTGCTCTTTGTGTTCAAGGTGAGTCGAACGGCCACGATCAGCGCTGGGCAGGTGGCCATGCGTGGCAAAGTAGACGGTGCTGACGCTGAACCTGATCCCTCGCCACCTGCGACGGCGGCGATCCTCTGCGCAGTACTATTACTTCCTTGTCTACTTCATCTTCTACCGCAACCTGTTTGCCCGCCTTCGCAGCTTTGACCAGTTTGCGCTGGTGCAGCTGCTCAGCTCGTTCTGGGTCTGCATCTACTACCCGTTCAGGTGAGTCCCCTTCCCCTCGATGCGAGCCGAAGCCCCTCTCGACTGCAGCGTTACCGCGGTCTAACGACGACGGTCTTCTGACCCGCCTTTCTGCGCCGATCCCTGCACCGCAGCATGTCGAGCATCTGCCACCGGATCACGCAGTACTTTAATCCGCAGCCAAAGTCGTGGGAGGAGTACGTCGAGAGCGTCGGCCTCGGTGAGTGGCGTCGGCGTGGCCGGTCTGGTGCCCCAGGAACGCAACGTACATCGTGGCTGACCCGGTCCTCTGCACCACCCACCCCCGCCCGTGCGCAGCCTTCTACCTGCGCAACCTGGCGCAGAACACGACGATGCTGGCGTTCCTGGGCTGGGTCTCGATCCTCCACTTTGGATCCAACCAGCAGCTCTACCCCTTCTTTGCCTACGACAACAAGCACGACCCGTACAACTACCAGCTGACGATGCTCGGCTCACTGGCCATCTGGGGCTCGGAGCTGGCCAGCTCGTACGTGGCCCGCCTCATCTGCTACTGGGCCTTTGAGGTCGACGTCACCAATCTCGGCCTCGACGAGATGCGCGAGTTTCCAGAGGTGCTCACCACCATTGGCTGGGGCGCCGTCCACACCCTCATGGACATGCTCCTCTTTCTCATCAAGCTCAACTTTAGATGACCCGCCGTTTCGATAGCTGGACCTTGCACTGTACACGCACGAATCCTGATACCCTCGCTGCTGCTAGGCGAATGGCGGATGCTGCCGGGACGATGCGGTGGCTGTCTGACACGTCTCTGCGCGTAGGCGCCGTGCACCGCACGAGCCGAGCGAGCCACCAGGGTCGGGGACCGGCCGGCTTTAGGCCGACGCGGTGGACAAATGTCGGTCCGGCCTGCGTGGCCCCGCGTGGCCCCCACCGACGACGTACTTGAGATGGCATCGGAGGCAGGCAGGGAATGCGTTCGAATTCGGAGTTGCCCTCGACTACTGCTCCGCTGATTCTTGAGTCCAATGGAGAGTGCCGCCTGTCGGATCGCTGCGGTGGTGCCCACGCCTGTGACGACTTTGCCAGGGATCTCAAAATGTTGAACGGCCCGAGCCGCAACGGCGCCCACCTCACCAGGGAAGCTCACACACTTACACGCGTCGCCGCTGTCGCCGCCGCCGCCGCCACCGAAGACGGCTGGCTGCCGAAGGACAATGGGCTCACCGGCGGGTTGACGGAGGCGAGTGGCAGGGCGCGGTGCGGGGGGAAGCTTGCCAGCGTGACGAGGACGAGAGGCACGCCACGGCCGAGCAATTGACCGGCCGGCCGGAGAAGACGGAGGAGGGAGCGGGGCGCGGCCTACCGCTCTCCGCGCCTTCCGAGAGCGTGGCTAAGCCTGGCTTTGCCGGCGACGGCCAAGGGCCCCAAGTCCCAACGCCAGCAATCCAACCCTCCACGCCCGACGACGAGACCAGACGAGGACCGGTCGCCAGCCCAGCTCAAGTGCCAGAGCGGAACGCCCTCTCGGACGACCCCGGACGGGCCCTCGCTCGCTCGCCCGACCCCTTTAACCCTCTTCCACACTCGCTCCCTCTTCATAACTTCCCACAAACAACCTCTCCCTCCCTTTCCCTCGCCGACTTTGTAGACGCAAACACCACGACGACCATCATGTTTGCCGCGCTCCGAAACACGACCGCCGCCTCGTCGTCGTCGTCGCGGTCCGCCTTTGCGGCCTCGACGCTGCCGGTCCGCCGCACCTTTGCCTCGACCGCCCGCGCCGCTGCGCAAAAGGGCAAGGTGTACGACACGGCCGACGAGGCCGTCAAGGACATTCCCTCGGGCTCGACCGTCCTTAGCGCCGGTTTCGGCCTGTGCGGCACGCCCGAGACGCTCATCCAGGCCATCGAGAGGCAGCCCCAGATCAAGAACCTCACCGTCGTCTCCAACAACGCCGGCACCGGCGAAAAGGGCCTCGGTGAGTAGCCAGCGGCGTCGCGAGCGCGGCCCGATGACGCCAGCGCTGAACCCCCCACCGCCTCGCCCCCTCCTCGCGACCGCCAGGCAAGCTGCTCAAGTCGAGGCAGATTTCCAAGATGATTTCGTCCTTCATCGGCGCCAACAAGTACTTTGAGAACCAGTACCTGACGGGCCAGGTCTCGCTGCAGCTGACGCCCCAAGGCACGCTGGCGGAAAAGTGCCGGGCGGGAGCGTACGGCATCCCGGCCTTTTACACGCCGACGGGCTACGGCACGTCTGTGCAGACGGGCGAGCTGGTGGTCAAGTACCAGGAGCGCGCCGAGGGATCCAAGGAGCCGCTCAAGCCCGCCGAGATGGCCAAGCCCAAGGAGGTGCGCGAGTTCAACGGGCGCAAGTACATCCTCGAAGAGTCGATCTTTGCCGACTACGCCATCATCCACGCCTGGAAGGTCGACGAGGCCGGCAACGCCGTCTTCCGCTACGCGGCCAACAACTTTAGCGCCGCGTTTGGCAAGAACGCCAAGACGACCATCGTCGAGGCCGAGGAGATTGTCCCCGTCGGCGCCCTCGAGCCCAACGAGATCCAGCTGCAGTCGATCTACGTCGACCGCATCGTCCGCGCCACGGCCGAAAAGGAGATCGAGCTGAGGACCGTCTCGGACGCGCCCAAGAAGACGTCGTCGGCGGCAGCCAGCGGCACCGAGGCCGACGCCGCCGCCAAGCAGGCCGCCAAGGAGCGCCGCGAGCGCATCGTCACCCGCGCCGCAAAGGAGCTCCAGGACGGCGACTACGTCAACCTCGGCATCGGCATGCCCTCGATGGTGCCCAACTTCCTGCCCAAGGGCGTCAACGTCGTCCTGCACTCCGAGAACGGCATCCTCGGCATGGGCCCCTACCCCAAGTCGGCCGAGATCGACGCCGACATTGTCAACGCGGGCAAGGAGACTGTCACGCTGCTCCCGGGAGCTTCGACCTTTGACTCGGTCGACTCCTTTGGCATGATCCGTGGCGGTCACATTGATGTGACCATGCTCGGAGCCCTCCAGATCGGCTCCAACGGTGACCTAGCAAACTATATGATTCCCGGAAAGGTTGTCAAGGGGATGGGCGGAGCGATGGATCTGGTGTCGAGCCCTGACCACACCAAGGTGGTGGTGCTGACGGACCACGTCGACAAAAACGGGCGGCCCAAGATTGTCGACGAGTGCAAGCTGCCGCTGACGGGCAGCCGATGCGTGACGACCATCATCACCGACCTGTGCGTCTTCACCGTCAACCGCAAGCAGGGCGGCCTTACGCTCATCGAGCTGATGCCCGGCGTCACCGTCGACGAGGTCAAGGAGAAGACGGGCGCGCCCTTCAAGGTCGAGCTGCGCGCCTAGACCCGAGGGCCCTCGCTGGAAATCGCCCCGCGGCCCGCGGCCCGCGGCCCTGTAAATACACACAGCACCGTACTCTGTAGACTGCAACGCTGCTCACGAGATCTACCGAGCTGTGAGGTCGTCCGTGTCGTTGCGAGAGAGAGGTCGCGGGCGATCCGATCAGGAGGAGCATGGCTGCCCGGGAATATCTTTCAAAGGGGCCCGGCCGGGCGGGATGTGGAGAAAAGATGCACGCACGGTCGGGAGCGTGCAAGGGCCACCGTCCTGGAACGGGTCCGGAGCGGCGAGAGGCAGGCCTGGCCAAGCCGGGGGCGGGGCGGACAAAAATGGCCTACGCGGGCGGGCGCTGGATGAGTAGGCAAGCAAGCAAAGGCAGGGTGCCAGCCAGGCGGCGCGTTCCCCGCGCGTCCTCTCGACCTTGCCCGGCCATGCTACCTTGCTTGCCTTCCGCTCCCGCCCCTCCTCGGCCTTCCCCACGCATCCCCCACCCACGTACGCTCTGAGCCCTTGGCAAACCGCTACCGCTGCCGATCCGACATCTACGGCACCCGTCCACCGACCGCTTGCATCCCTGCCGTGGACCCCAGGCCGCTGCTGCCCGACATGGCCGCGCTCCGCCCCGTATCGACGCCGAAGCGCTCCGTCTCGTTTGGTCCCTCGGACGTCAATTCGATCAGCCAGGATCCTGAGACGCCCTCGTCTTCCAACCCGCTGCCGCCCTCGGCACAGACGACGCCGCCTGCGGCGCTCAAGCCGGCGCTCAAGGCCGGCACGGATCGCCGGAAGCTGCCGCCGCCGGAGCAGTACCAGCATCCCGACCCGCTGCTGCGCCGGCTGCGCCTGGTCGACGCCCACGGCGAGGCCGTCAACCTGCGCCAGATGTTCCGGGACACCAAGGTGGTCGGATTCTACTTTGCCAGCCAGTGGGCCGGCCAGCCGCTCAAGGAGTACCACCAGGCCATTGCCAACTTTAGCCGGCGGCACCCGCACGAGTTCAAGGCCATCTACGTCTCGGTCGACGTCGACGAGCAGTGGTACAAGGCCGGCACCGCCAACAAGCCCTGGATCAGCATGGTGTGGAACGACGGCTCCTCGATGCCCTCGGAGCGCCAGGACCGCACCTCGTCGGCGTCGCCCGAGCTCGAGGAGCTGCCAAAGCTCCACAACGGCGAAGACTTCCTCCTGGCCAACGAGACCGACATCGACGAGAGCCTCTCGCACACCGACCGCAGTGGCGAGGCCTACCTGCGCCCCTTTTCCCGCGTCCACCTGGCGGCCAAGCTCAACATCGTCGCCGCCCCCACGCTATGCATCTACCACCTCGAGAGCGGCAAGATGCTCGAGTGGAACGTCAGGATGAGCAGGCTCACCCAGAGCCAGGGAAAGGCCGACGAGACGTGGGAGCGGTGGAAGCGCGGCGAGAGGAGCGCCTCGTTTGGCCTGCAGGGTGAGTTCACCTCGGCGCATCGGATCGTCGCCGCACCGTCCACTTACCCATCATCTCGCGGCGTTCAATGCCCCGGCCCCGGTCCACAGATGCTCTGCTCAGCGCGCCATACACGCTGGCGGCGCTGGCGCTGGCCGTGGCCCTGTGGCTGGCCATCCTCTTTGGCGGCCAAGAGTTCAACGTGAGTCGCGCGTCTCGTCCTGACGCTGGGCTCTCCCGGCGTGGCACGCCATGCTGACCTCTGTCCGCTGCTCTCGCCCCTCGCAGATCGTGCGCAACATCTTTGACATCTTTGCCGGGTCCAGCCCGCACAACCAGGCCGCCTTTGTCCCCAATCCATGATGAGGCGCTGCGTCCCCGCTGTACACTCGCAATGGACAGACATGTTTGGTACGGTCGAATGCACGCTGTCGTCCCCGTCCATCGTCTACGAGCGGTAGTCTCCGTTGATCTGCAGCGAGGGATCCGGACGAGGCGCGAGCGGGTCAGCGCCGGGGTCTTGGTCGCTCTGCCGCATCGGGCGCCGGTGCAACTCACCGCCACGTATTCCTTGCTGAGATCGCAGGTCCAGTAGGTGGCCTCTTCGCGGGCCGAAGCGGCGGCCGCGCCGCTGCCGCCCTGGAGGTCCACCTCGATGCAGATGTCTTCCAACGCCAGCAGCCTGGCCGCCTTTTCCTCGTCGACCGGCTGGGGCGTGCCGTCCTTGAGCACCACCATGGCCTCGTAGCCGTCCTGGCCCCGCTCGCTGGCGAGCGCCGGAGGCGTGAAGGTCACGGTGACCTTGGACGGGTCGATCCTCCACGCCTCTTTGCCGGACGCCGACGCAGGTAGCGGGGCGTACCCGACGGCGCAAAGGATGCGGCCCCAGTTGGCGTCGCCGCCGTGCAGGGCGCACTTGACCAACGAAGACGTGGAGATGCTCGATGCGATCGCGTGGGCCGTCTCGTAGCTCGGTGCATTCTGTAGCGGCGGCGGAGGGGCGCGTCAGGACATCAGCGTCGTTCGTTTGTCACGGCGACAGCCGCCTGACCACGAAGAACGAGCGGAGGACCACGCGGCACTCACCTTGACCTTGATCTCGACAAACTTTTCCGCCCCCTCGCCGTCGCGCACGATGAGATGGGCGATCTCCTTGCAGAAGTCGGTCAGCTCCCGCTTGAAGGCCTCGTAGGACTGCGGATGGCTCGCTTCGGTGATCTCGTCGCCGGGCTTGACCTGCTCTCCGCCTGACGCAGCCGACGACGACGAGCGCGGGGCCAGGCCGTTGGCGAGGAGGAGGATCGTGTCGTTGGTCGACATGTCTCCGTCGACGCTGATGCAGTTGAACGAGCGCGAGACGGCATGCTCGAGCGCACTCTGCAGCGCGGACGGGTGGACGGGGGCGTCGGTGGCCAGCAGCCCGAGGAGCGTGGCGTGCAGCGTCGTCGAAGGGCCCGACATCGCGGGGTGGATCATTCCTGCTCCCTGTCGGATCAGAGGGCAGGGACGCAGTCAGGCTCATGGTTCAGCGCTCCGAACACGCACGGTAAGCCTGCGGATCGCTGCGCCTGCGGACGCACCTTGTCGATGCCGACGATGCTGCACTTCCGGCCCGCCAGCTCAAACGACCTGGCCCGCAGCTTGGGAAACGTGTCGGTCGTCATAAACGCCCTCGCCGTCTCGAGCCAGGCGTCCTTGTCGCCCGTCAGCACATTGCCGCTCGTCAGGTGCGGGATACACTTGCGGATCGCCTGCATCGGCAGCGGCACGCCAATCACGCCGGTCGACAGCAGGAGCGTCTCCTCCTTCTTCTTCTTCTTCTTCTCCGCATCGCCCTCGGACCTCGACAGGGCGGGCGAGAGGGCGTCCGCGACGAGGTCGCTGCACTCGACGGCATCCTTCATGCCCTGCTCGCCCGTGACGGCGTTGGCGCAGCCGCTGTTGACCAGGATCGACTTGATGCGCGGGCCCTCTGGCGTCTTTGCGCCGTCCAGCAGCACCTGCGACGAGACGACGACCGGGGCGGCCTTGAAGACGTTGCGGGTGAAGGTGCCGGCCGCTGCGGCGGGCTTGGAAGAGACGATCAGCGCGAGGTCCGGTTTCGGGCTGACCTTGGTCGTCGTAGAGGCAGAGGCGGATGCGTCTGGCACTGGCTTGGGGCTGATGGCGGCCTTGATGCCGGCATAGGTCGACGAGACGACAAAGCCCTTTGGCAGGTGCGCAGGGTCAATCGGCATCACGAACCGGCTCCACTTTGACGTCGAGGCCGACGGAGCGGCGGCCGAGGTCGACATGGCCCTCTGAGCCGCAAAGGAGGAGATTCGAGCGTGCAGCAGGCGAGCGGCCATCTTGCCAGGCTGGCGGTCGGAGAGGGGATGAGACAGAGCGGGTGGTGGTAGCGTGGAAGCCGTAGGCAGCGGAGTGGACAACAGCCGTAACGGAAAATTGGGTGGCGCGTGCAGGGCCATCAGCTGCACGAAAGGGCCCACCGCGACGAGTGACTCCACCAGGCTAGAGCTGTGAAAGCTGCACTTGCACCCTTACTCATGGTACCACATCAGCGACATGAACGCCTGTGTATCATCAATCAGGAGAATGCTGCAGCAGCCTAAATTGTTCTGTGGCTGCTGGCAACATTACTGAGTCCTCATCTACTGCAAACAGGAAGGGACACATGTTTGCTGGGCTTTTGTGCTGCTGGCTTGAAGGGAGAGGGCTGTGCATTAGTGAGCAAACCCTGTGATCCTTGCCTCCTCGTAGTTGGTGAATTTGAGTTTGTCTTTGAGAGCGCCGTCGTCGCTCTTGCCTGCACGGATGCGCATCAAATTGTATACCGCAATCCCCTCGGTATAGTGGCGGTTGAGGGTATCGGCCTTCATAATGTGATTGAGCAACATACGGGCCACCTCATCTCCGAAGAGGATCTTAAGGTGCGTTGCAAAATCATGTCGGAGACGGTGAAAACTGCCATATGGCAGACCGACTGCGTCGGTGTGCGTCTGCAGTGCAGCGCAGGCAGAACGCACATCCATCTCCTTGCATGATCTGTCCGCCCAAAGCATGCAGAAGAGCAGGTTGGCGTCTCTCTCTCCAATGTTGCCAACATCATCAGCCACAATTGATAGAGACAAGCTGAAGGCACTTGTACTTTACAAAGACTGACTGAACTCCAGAAAGCTGCACAAAGATACTCTGCTCAGCTGGAGAGAGGATGTTCTGATCTATGTCCATTGTACACCACCATGACAGGCTCAACAAGAGGTGGTCCTTGCTGTAGCCTCTCAGCTGCAGGAAGAGTTTCAGCAGACTCTTCCTTGGACCTCACAGGGCTTTCCAGACCTGCTCAGCCTTGGACACAAAGGCTTGTTGCTCTTGCCAACAATGTCCTGGAGACCAGCAAGGAGGACTGCAACCAGATGAGGCCTCTGCCTGAAGAGGTCAACAAATTCCCCCTCAAGCCGCTCAACAACACTTTCAACCTCATCATCAAGTGGCACCAGAAGTATCAACATACTCAACAAGTGTGAGCAGAACATCCTCGTTTGTCTGACTGGCTGTACTGCTACAAATTCCAAGCGCAACAACAAGTGATCCTACGAAGTCTGAGCGCAACAACAAGCGATCCTACGAAGTCCAAGCGCAACAACAAGTGATCCTACAAAGTCCAAGCGCAACAACAAGTGATCCTACGACGTCCTTAGAGCCGCATCAGTGGCAATGCGAAGCACTCCTGTACCGCACCATCGAGCACAAATCCACCCATTTGCTCGCTGTACACAGAGCATTGTCTGTGCTGCGAAAATTGCGAGCTGCAACCGGATGGACCGGCCATCAACAGAGAGGGGGTCTCCTCAACTACGACTATGTGACGTGCGAGGTTGGCTTTCGAGAAGCCGGAAAAGGTGGCGCCTGAGGCCCTCTAAAGGTGCGCCAATAGCGCAGAGGAAAACGGGTGTGAGTGTGCGCCGACGGCGCGGGTTGATCCTTCCACTTACGCCGCGCCACTACTGGCTCACGCTCCCGCTTTGTTGGCCTCCGGATCTCTGATCTCTGTCACGGAGTGCAGGCCAAGTACGGAACGACGGGTGCGACAGGCTGACCGAGAGTCAAGCTCGCCCAGCTCGAATGGTCAGCGAGAATGGCTGCCAAGGTCAGCTTGTCCTGGTGCAAACGAGTGATGTCCGTCACCTGATGCCTGCGGACGTGACATGGAGGTAAGGAATCCTCGTCTCCCTCTCCTGCCTCCTCGCTGCCTGCTGCAGCCATTGTCCGGACGATAACAGCAGCTGTCGCCTACATCGAATGCTGCCAGTCATCCTTCGCCACAGCGGCCTACCTCCCTTTCCCTCTTCCAGTCTAGCAATAGCGAGCTCGCCGGCCCCCCCGGATTGCGAAGCTCGAACTTGGACGACTCCTTGACTCGATGGGCCTCGGGCGGCGTCGCCAGGTACGCTTGTACTCTCTTGTCGGTACCTCAAACACGCCTCTGCATTGCATCACGTCGAATCCCTACTCGGTAGATAACTTGCGATCTGTGAGATGGGGGCGCGGATGACGGGATGAAGAGGCCAAGCGGGCGACATCGAGGCGCTGAGCGAGGGCGCGGGCAACGGGTGGGCATCGACCGCAATCGAGGGCGAAGCAGATCGCAGCGGCACTGCTGCCAGATCGCTCCGAACAGCAGCAGCTACGCGTGCCTCCTGTGTCGGCGCCCAGACATGCTCAGCCAGGAACTGCCCCTTTTGCCCCGTCGCCGTCAAGGTCTGCTCAACGCTCGCATCGCGTCTGACAATGGCATCCGAGACTTCTCTCCGCCACTCTGCCAGAAGTCATGACCTCGTGATCGACCGGGAATGCGAGTCTCTGCGGTCAGTATAAGGCCACCCGGGCCAGGCTGCAGCGTGGTTCGGGCAAGAGAGACAAAGAAGATTCAGCACGCGCACGCGCACCCGACCCGCGCAAACACCGAGATCAAGGACTGGGGGCATCAAGAGGAGGAGCGTCACCACACGCAGAGACCGTGGGATATGTCAACGACTCTCTATTCGGTCTCGATGGCGAACGTGAACTTGTGATGGTGCGTGAGAAGAGGCTTTTGTGCTACTGGACAGTAGAGAAGGAGAAGGGGTGCGATGTGGTACATGGTACAATGGGACGGCGATGCCTTGACAAAGGGTCAGGTGAAGGTGGGGACGCGCCAAAGAAAGGCGCAGGTTGCACTCGACGGCTTCGTGACATCTCAGAGATCATCCTCAAGGTCGTCGTCGTCGTCGCTTCTTTCGCTCGTCCCTCTTGGACACCTTCTTCTCCCTCTTCTTGAACGCGGCATTAGCCGCAGCGTGGAGGTGGCGGCCAAGAGTCGAGCAGCGCCAGCGCCAGCAGCGCACAGGCGGGCGGAACGGATGCGGTGGACTCGGGTGGCGCTGGTAGCAGTGGCAGCGGGGGCCAGTAGGTCGGCGGATGGCTAGCGGCAGGACAAAGAAGACAAGGAGAGGCACGGCAAGGGCATCAGCGAGCGCCTCGGACGACCACAGCAACCAGCAGCATCACGGCATCACAGCCGCGGCCTCGTGAACTTACCAAGCAATGAAACGTTGTGATCTTACTTTGCTGGCAGCTTGTGGGTGGCGTGGGTCGGCCGTGGCGGTTGATGGAGCGAGTCAGGCGAGTCGGGCGAACGGCGAGGGTACGAGGGTGCGAGTTGAAGCAAAGAGGGGGATAGGCAAGGGCGTCGAGCGGGCTGCAGAGCAAAGCAGGCGGAGCGGATGGATTGACGGCTGGATCAGCAGCAAGCGTGGTGGTAGTAGAGAAGAAAGGAACCTGCGATTGGAAGACTCACCTGAAGTGGGCGCACACGCGGCCGTGCCCCGACGTGATCGGAGGCGCCCCAAGCCTCCGCCCTCGTGCTGGCTCATCTCACAAGGTGCATCTTGAAGGTGGCGTGGCGGTTGCCCGAGGGCAGCATGATTGCATTGGCAACAAGAGCGGTTGCCGGGAGGACTCGGACCTGGCCTTGGGCACGGGTATCGACCAGCACGGAGTCGAGATGGTCGAGTCCGGCGTTGCCTCCGCTTTCGCTGTCGCTGCCGCTTCCGCGGTCGCTGTCCTCCTGCTGCTCTGTCTTGAGGATTCGGGCCCGGATGAAGATGTTGGAGACGTCTTCTTGCTGTGCAGCTTGCTGCCCCAATGCCCGCATGAAGGTGTGCTGAAAGATGTCGAGGATCTCGACTGCCTGTGCGACCGCTTCTGGCGCTTGTCGGACGAACGCGAAGAAGTTGCCGACGGAGGCGTTGCGCCGCGATCCGGCCGAGCAGAAGTCGAGCTCGTTGCAGAGCACGCCGGCGTAGCAGGTCACAAGGCCAGCGATCCGAGTGAGGCCTTCGGGCACGAACAAGGTGTCTTCGACGTACGCGGGCTCGTCAGGCGCACGCTACGCTTGAAGCAAAGCAAAGACTTGCTGGAAAGCGGCGGTGCTGAGGCGGATCTGCCCAACTTGACTGGCATCCGAAGGATCCGAGCAAAGACTTGGGCTTGGACGGCACGGCTTGCCGATCTCGATGCGGTCCAGATAGCCGTAGAACGGGAGGTAGCGTTCTGTTGCGACGTTGCTGGGGCCACGCGGCCGCTCGAGCAGGAGCCTGCGGGTGCTGTCTGTTGCCATGGTCGAGATGGCATCGTCCAAGACGCCGCGATCGTGCCACAGTCGAAGCAGGGACCGTTCGACTTCGCCTCGGTGTCGGTTCAAACGGCGCACCATCTGCGTGAGGGATGGATTGCCTTGCTCGAAAGGGAACGCCCAGAACGAGCAGGGGGGACCAAAGGCACGGATGTGCTCCCAAAGGTGTTGCAGGTAGTGCGAGTTGGGTGTGAGGAATGGTACCTCGGCGAGCGCTGCGACAAACGACCGCACCCATCCCTCCGCTGCATCGACATCTTCTGCTGCCAGCACACCCTTGCAGAAGATGGCAGCAAAGCGAGAGAGGGGGAGGGCGAGCCTCTGGATGATCCAGCCTCGGTGCAGCAAGCGATGGAGGTCCTTGGCCTTAGGCGGCGCGTCCGATGCTGCTGTGCGGCCGGGGCAAGCAGATGTTGATGGCCCGGGGCCTTCTGGGTTGTCGTCGAGGTCGGAGTCATCGATGCTGGCGCCATGGGTGTCCTCTGCAGCATCCTCGACGAGTTGTGTCTCGCCGCCGCCTGCCGCTGATGCCGAAGTTGCAGCCCGCTCTTTGTGCTTGAACTTGAGCTTGACCCAATGGCGGCGTGCACTCGACCGTATCTTGGGAAACGGCTGTTGCTGCGTGAGGCGGTCGACTTCCTCTTTGCACCGGCGGTAGTTGGCGACAGCATCTGGCCATAGGCCAACGAGCAGGTCTGGCAAGACTTTGGCCAGGGTGGCGAGCTGGGCCGCTGTTGGCGAGCCTCTGGCTGGACTTCCGAGGAGCGGCGGGATGGGGGCAACGCCGCTTGGCACGACCAAGGCCTCGAAGCGGCTCTGCAAAGTCTTGAGCTCGGTCTTGGACAGGACGCCGGCATCGACGAGCAACCGATGCCAAAGCCTCTTGACGCTGCCAAGGAGGACAGCGTGCATGGCATCCACAGGGCACGACTTGACGCTGCTCCAATACGGCAGACGGTACAGGTCGGTCCAGACCGCTCCCGTCGTCTTGCTGCTGCGCTCCTGGTCTTTGGCTGGCTGCCATCGTGCGGCCTCGGCCTCTTCGCGGTGCTCCTCGGGATCACGGGCTTCAGGCGAAAGAGCAGACGGGCTTGAGAGCGGTATGGCGCCTCTGGCAAGCTGCCTTGAGGAGACGAGCCGCCGGGAAGGTGGTCCAAGTCGGCCTCACTGCGTGGCGTGCTGCTGCGTGAGCGCCGCTGCTCGTGGCTGGAGCTCTCAGAGGCATCGCTCGAGTCGGAAGGGTAGCTGGTGTCGCTGATGGCGGCGTCAAAGTCGACTTGCGCCTGCAAGAGCTCCACCTCGACGTCGGCCGCTTGTAGTTGCGATGGCTGCACGTCGCTGTCGCTGGCGAGAGGCTCGGGCGACCCTGCTGACCCAGGCTGCGCATCGGCATCGTCCGCAAAGTCCATCGCCCCATTGCCTTCCATGTCTGGGCTCGGGCGGTTGGCAAACGGTGTGGGCGGCACGACGGCGGCCAGAAATGGTGCTGGAGCCGCTCTTGGTGACGGAACTGGTGCGGCCTGCGCTTCGCTCTCAGCTTCTCAAGCGCGGGCTATCTCTCCAGCGTGGTTCAGTCGATCGCGAGCCATGTGTTGTTGCTGCGTGCGTGCGTCCCGCGGGTGACCATTGCAGCCAATGGTGGTGCAGTAACAGGGCACTTTGGGCGTTGCGGCCGAGCGAGGCATGACGGTGAGTTGACGGTGAGCATAGAAGTGACGCTGGATCGAGATGAGGCCCGCTGACGGACGCTCGCGGTGCGGCGTGAGACAGGCTGATGGTAGCAACGTTGCTAGGTGAGGATGATGGTGAGAGGAAGGCGGAGAGGCGCGGCCAAGCAGAGTACTACCATCAGCTCAGGTCTACTAGAGCACGGACCAGCAGGCATCACTCGGGCGAGAAATGGCATTCCAGCTCGCCCTGGCGGCAGGCCTAGGTGGCCTTGGCAAGTACTACCGCCAAGGTACGTGCGAGGCGGCATTGGCGGCACCTCGATGGTGGGGCGGCCAAGTCAGCATCGCGCCAGCGTCAAGGTGCCGCCAATGCCGCCTCGGAGGCACCTTCGGGAGGCCTACAAGATGCGCGTTTCTTCTGCTTTGAGTGTGTGTACAGACGGGCTCGTGCCGTGACCGATGATGATTCCCCGTCATACGCAAGGCTTTGCAGCCAGGCGGCCATACCAGCTCCTCTTCCGAGGGTCTTCCGAGGGTCGAGTCGTGTCAATCTCTATTCGCGATGGATCAGGTTCTGTGCTGCGAGCGGAAACGCAGAGAAGCTATGCGGTACACGGGTACAACGGGACGGGAACAGCGACATGCCGTGCGGTGGTGGGCTGGAGACGATGCTGACAGGGCCGGGCAGACCACCATCTCTTCAAAGGTCCTCGACGTCATCGTCGTCCTCGACGCCTTGCCTTTTCTTAGCCAGCCTTTTCTTCCTCTCGTCCCTCTTGGACACCTTCTTCTCCTTCTTCTTGTACGCGGGGTTCGGGATCTTGTTGCCCATCGCGTCAAGAATCCACTCCTCAACCGTCCCCTCATCCTCGCCCAGCTTCGTTCCTCGCGCATTGGTTTCCTGCCAGTCGTGGCCGGAGGCGACGAGGGTACCGTTGTCCATCGACCAGATCTCCTTGCAGGTGTTCTCGGAGAACTCGCGGCTGTTGGTGAGGGCAAAAGAGGGGGGGAGAGTGTCAGCGGTGTTCGGGAGGAGGGCGGGTGACGGCGAGGGGGCAACTCACGAGTGGGTGATGATGGCGACGCCTCCCTGGTACGACTCGATGGCCTTGATGAGGGCGGCGAGCGACTCGCGGTCCAGGAAGTTGGTGGGCTCGTCGAGGATGAGGATGTGGGGCTTGCGCCAGGTGGCGGCGCCGAGGACGACCTTGACCTTCTGGCCACCGGAGAGGCCGCGCATGGTGTTGTGCGAGGTGAACTCGCGCTCGAGGCCAAAGTCCTCAAAGTGCTTCTCGATCTCCTTGCGGACGAGGGGTCGGAGCATGCCGGCGCGCTGGGCCTCCTTGGAGTCGACGGCCATGACCTTCTTCTCGAAGCCGCGCTTGAGCAGCTCGTCGCGCGAGAGCCAGATGTTCTCGGTCGACGACATGTTCTTGAACGACACCTCGTACTGGAACGAGTTCTTGAGCTTCTTTCGGCCGACGATCTCGTCGATGACGCGCTTGACGCCCTCGTGGACGTAGACCTCGCCGTGCTTCATGGCGGCCTTTTCCTCGTCGGTGATCTGACGGGTGGCCTTCATGTGCTCCTCGAGGTCCTCGCCGGTCTGGTAGCGCCACAGCATGTAGTCGAGCGGGGTCTTGTCGAGGTGCTGGTCGATGTGGTGGAAGGCGTGCTGGGCGACGTAGCCGATGACGAGGTTGGGGTGCTTCCAGGCCTCTCCCGCGTTGGGCTCAGTGTCGCCGACGACGAGCTTGACGAGGGTCGACTTGCCGGAGCCGTTGGGGCCGAGGATGGCGACACGCGAGGCGAGCGAGAGCTGGAGCGAGACGCCCTTGAGCTGGGGCTCGGGCGTGCCCGGGTACTGGAAGTGGATGTCCTTCATCTTGACCAGCGACTTCTCCTTGGTCTTGACACCGTCGAGCAACGGCGGGTCGGGCAGCTTGAAGCTGTAGTCGTCGCCCGTGTTGAGCTCGGCGTAGGCCTTGGCCTCGGGGACGCGCTTGACGAACGCGTCGAGGTTGCCGGGGTATCGCTTGATCTTGAAGCGGTTGAGGTGGAGGATGTCGGTGCAGACGTCGTTGAGGAACTGCGAGTCGTGCGAGACAATGATGGCGGTGGCGGTGGTGAGGCCGGCGAGGTAGTCGGTGATCCACTTGACGTTGACGACGTCGAGGTGGTTGGTCGGCTCGTCGAGGAGCAGGATGTCGGCCTTGAAGAGGATGGCGCGGGCAAGGGCGACCTTCATCTTCCAACCACCGGAGAGACCGGCGATGGGCGATGCCTGGCGCTTGTCGTCGAAGCCCATCTCGCGGAGGGTGGTGACGGCCTCGTCGCGGGTGATGTTGAGGCGCTCATCGGCCATGATGTAGTCGATGATCGAGATGAGACCCTCGGAGCCGTCGAGGTCGTGCTCGACGTACCACGTGCGGACGACGTCGGGCGAGGGGAAGCCCTCGACCTGGCCGTTGGTGATGGCGCGCATGAGCGTCGACTTGCCGGAACCGTTGCGGCCGCAGAGACCGTAGCGGTGGCCACGCTTGAGGCGGAGGGTGGCGGTGTTGAGCAGGATCTTGGCACCGTAGGCGAGCGAGAACTGGCAGTTGCACAGGTCCTCGCCCTCCTCCTCGTCGTCAAAGATCTCGACCTCCTCGCCAGACTCCTTGGCGAGCTCGTTGAGCAGCGCCTTGACGACGGCCGAAGCCTGCTCGGCGGTGGCGCCCTTGGCGAGGGTGACGTAGGGGACGAGCGCCGACTCCCACTCGGTGGGCTCAAAGTCGCGGGCGTTGGTGAGGTTGGTGGCGAGCTGCGCGATGTAGGCGGTCAGCTGGGGCTGGGCCGACAGCTTCTGAGCCTCGAGCGCCTTGGTCGTCGACTGCGTGACCTTCTTGAGGTCGGCCTCCTCGAGGGGCTTGGCGTCGGAGCCGTCGCCGGTGACGTTGCCGACGGAGCGGAGCGTGGCGATGGCGCGGTTGACGACCGAGCGGGCCTCGGGGTCGGCGATCGTAGGCTCGATCTTGACCAGGCCGGGGAGCAGCTTGGGCAGGAAGGGGCGGACGGTGCGCTCGTTGTCGACGAGCTTGGTCATGTTGTCGATGATGACGGCGACCTTGCGCTTGGTGGCCGTGGGGCGCTCCGAGAGACCACGCGAGAGCAGGGGGACCATGAGCGCCAGCGTCGGGCTGTCGACCTCCTGGACAAAGGTGGTGGCCGAGAGGAGCATGATAGTCTTGGGAACCTCCTCGACGGGGTGAATGAGCGAGTTGATGAGGGCCGGGATGAAGCGCTCAATGTCCTTGTTGGAGATGAGGGCGCAGAGCTTGGTGAGGGCGGCGCGCGACGCCTTCTGGACGTCGGTCTTGGTGTCCCAGATGACCTCGGTCATGACGGGGATGATCTCGGGCATGTGGGCGGCGATGCGGTCGGGGCAGGCGACGACCATCTCCTCGAGGAGGGCGATGCAGCCGGTCTTGACCTGCCACTTGCCGGCGGTGCGGGCCTGGTTGAGGAGGACCTTGAGGACCTGGGGAGCGGCCCAGTTCGACATGATCTGGACAAAGCTCTTGAGCGCCTCGAGGGCGGCCTTCTGGACCGCCTTCTCCTTGTCGCCCATGGCCTCGACCATGGCGGTGAGGACGTTCTCGTAGATGAACGGCTCGACCTCGTGGCCGACGCCCTGCTCGCAGAGCGACGAGACGAGCGCACAGGCACCCTCGCGGCCAGCCGCGTTCTTCTTGTCGCCAAGGCCCTTGAGGATGACGTTCTCGATGCCGAGGTCGGCAAGGGCCGAGGGGCCCTCGATCTTGACCAGGTTGGTCAGCTCCTGGACGGCCTCCTTGTCGGCCGACGACAGCAGGCGCTGGACATCGACCTTGGCCTCCTTCTTCTCGGCGGAGCTACCGCTCTTGGCGGCAGACGCGGCCGAGGAGCCCTTGATGTCCTTGGCGGGGACGGTGGCGGGGACGCCAGCAGCGGCAGGGGTGGCAGCGGGAGCCATTTTGGGCGCTGTGGAGCGGCACGGGGCGCGGTACCAAGGAAGGAGACGCACGTCAGCAAGGCCGAAGCACAGAAAAGTCGATGGGACGCGCGCCGCCACCTCGGTCGACGGTATCGATACTCACGAATTTTGGCGGTGGAGGAGGGTGAGGTGGAACTGTGCCCGGATCGACTGGGAACAGATCTCTACACGGCGATCGTCGGGATCGATGTAGAAGGGTAGTCACCGAGTGCTGGTAGTACGGTGACGCTGCGGTGCTCTACACGGGTGATGGAGAGCAGGCGGGTGCGGATAGCGCGGATAGCTCCCAGTTGTTGGTGCTGGCAGCGGGAACGGAGCAAGGGATGATGGTGGTGCCTAAGGTGGCGTGGTATAGATGAAGGAGGAGGAAGAAGGGAAAGGGGCGGACGAGGCGGGAGGGGACTTTGATACCGGGGTCGTAGCGGACGATGATTGGTGGACGGGGGGCCTCTTTTCTAGGAAAATTTTTCTCGCACAGCGGCTGGTTGTGCTCCCCTGCGGCCGTGGCAGCAGCGTCACCTCTCTCGCACTTGAGGGCCGTACAACGGGCGCACGACGAGGGGCCAAGCAAGGCAGGCAAGGTGGCACGGCGCCATGGCCCGGCGCAGCGTTCGTGTCCCCCTGCCTGGTGGCAAGCGCCCCCCCTCTTCCCGCCCAAAGTTTTTTTTTTCCTTCTTCGCACCGGCGCAGCATAGCGCGTCGCCACACACAGCCGTGCCTGCCATGTTGAATTCGAATCAGGAATCCCGGGCGGGCAGACCAGCAGAGGCGAACTTTTTGCCATCATCGCCCGCCGAGGCGCGGGGGCAAAGGGGCGAGGGGTTGTCGGTGTTGGTTTGTGAGCTGGCGGGTCAAATCGCCCACACGCGCTAGAGGGTTAGGAAAGTTTCCTGGGCGGGCGGCCCCGGCGAAGCGGCCGTCGTGCCTGCCTGCCTGCCTGCCTGCCTGCCAGCGGGACAAAAAGTTTCGTGCGCGCAAGGAGAGGCGGGTCGGTTTGTATTCGGCTGTGGCGGTTTGAAGTGGGCCCTTTGATCGTCATCGCCCGGCGTTTGTATTCCACGGGCCTTTTTTGGGTGGAAGCTGCGTGAAATTGCCGGATCGACGGGATGCGTGCTCCCGGCCGACCGCCCGTCCGATTCGCCCGATGGTCGCTCGTCTGGCAAGCAGAGGGCCCTCGCTCGGATCCGCTCACGCACAATTTTGCCGCGCCACCCGGTCGGATCTTGACCCTTTCGTCTCCATCAACGGCGACGACCAGCATGCCTCGACGAGCCTACCGCGCAAGGACGCAAGCGTAGTCCTGGCTTCTCTGTGGATGCATCGCATACCGGTCCCTGGTCTTGTCTGCTCGTCACTCGACAAAGCCGGGCGTGGGGGGTCTTGGGACGGCGAACGAGTTCGAAACCGCCCAGATTCGAGAGAGGAGCGGGCGCCTCAAATCGACATTCGACGCCGACGACGTTCCGTTCCAGCCACGTCGGCCATCCGAGCAGCTGCCTGGGCAGGACACACAAAGTTTTACCAAACGACGGGCTCGACGCAACCCTTGAACCCTGGCCGCCTACCCCGCAAATCTGTCGACGTACGTCCTAAGCTAAGTACAGTGCTAGGCTGGGGCGGTGCTGGCGTACATACATGAGCCCGCGACGTTCCGCACGTCGATCTTTGCAGCGCAGCAGGCGAGTTCGATGGGAGCACGAGAGCAGCGCAGGCGGGTGCGGTACCGTACGCGGAGCGACCAGCTGGGTCCACGTTCGGCGATGGATGTAGCCGCGCCTGGCCGCGGGCTAGCGTTTGGGATTGCGGGCGATGCCGACCCAAGGGCCATGCCTCCTCCCCCGCATTCCTGGGCGCGCAGATCGCCCGTGGCTCGAAGGAAGTCGTCGGCGTCGAACAGTAGAAGGCGATCCGCCGTCCCTTCGAGGAGAACAAGGTGATCTTGCGCTCTCCTGTCCTCGTCGCCGTCGCCGCGATCGAGACGCAAGGAAGAGGCACAAGGCGTCGCAAAGCATGGCTGGCGATCCATGGTACGGCAAACGTACCGACCCCAGCTCGGCGTGAAAGCCGCAGCTTGCGCAGAGGTGCCAAGCAGGGGCATGCCCGAGTGTAGAGTTCGGGCCCCAATCGAGGCCCCCTAATCGGCCTTCCCCTGGCGTGCGGCCTGAAATCGCCGGTTCAATGGCACGTTCATCGATGAGCAGCGGACGGACGGAGGCCGACTGGCCGACCGAGGTTCGACCAAGCGCCCCAGCTACGGCGGTACCTAGGATTCCAAATCAGCCTGAAACGTGATGCTCCTGGGCAGGGCTTCGGGTCGGGTCGGTCGAGGTAGGGGTGAACAGACAGGCAAAGGGGGCAGGAGGCAGCCAAGCGGGAGAGTGCTGAACTGAAAGGCTGGCTCCCTTCCTCGAGATGTCACGCCCGAGGGCTGATAGGAATTCGAAACTTTTGGGGCCCCGGTTCGGTCATCGTCGGGACGGCCCCGTCCCTTCTTCCATCCATCGCTGAGGCGGGGCTAGGTACGCTGCTTCACCGTTGTGATAAGGATCAGGAGATGAGCGAACCCTCGACGATGATGCATCGCTGTCAGTTCGAGACCGCCGATGGGAGGACGAGCCAGGAAGACAAACCAGGCGGGCGCAGAAAGGGAAACCCCGCGTTGGAAGCTGTACGTATGTACCCCGCACCGCACCGCAACTGCCAGGTCATCATCAGCTGTCATGCCCGTTGGTGCGAACCCTAGTCGGCCTGGTCTGGCGGTAACTATCCCACGGGACTACCCTAGCTACTATTCAATGCACCCGGCACGGTGCCCTGCCAGGCCGTCTGTCTCGGCCTTGCTCGGCGAAGAAGAGGAGATAGACAAAGAAGCTACGGCGAGCGAGCGTCGCCGTCGGGACAGAGGCGGGTCAACTTCCCCCCCTTCGACCTCGTCACTACTGTGGCCGGCCGGGACTTGACTGGCTCAGTCAGGGTGGCAAGCAGACGCAAGTGGGGAAAGGGAGGGAGGAGTCTCGAACCGTGTGGCAAAGTGTTCCGTAGACGGGAGCAAGTGGGCCGGGGAGCGCTGAAGCAAGCTTGGCATGCCGGCATCGGGGGCCAGACGTCAAGACTCGCTGGCCTTGCTGTCGTCCGAGTCACGGTACCGGCACATGCGTTCACCCGCCACTCGAGCATGGGCACTGACCCGTTGACATGTGGAGAGAGGCGGGGAGCGAGCTGCGACTGCACCGAAGCAGCTTGTCAAGGGCCAGGGCCAGGGCCAGGGCCAGGGCGGGCAGGTAAGCGCGGCCGCCCCCGCCACCCTCCGGGATCCTCGCCTACGGTACGCGACCGTGCCCGTGACGCCATCGACTCCGTCATGGTCGACCCGGACCCCAGCTGACCAGCTTGCACAATATGGCATGCCTGCTCCCAGGCGGTTCGAGGTGTAACTACTGTATCGCAGCGGCACCAAAGCCTGGATTCATCATTGACGCCACGCCAACCCGACAGCTAGGCAGGTACGCACAGCAGGTCCAGCACGGCACCCGCTAATCCTCGTCCATGTCGTCGAGCTCCTTGATCTGCGCCAGCTCCTCGCCCTTGCCAAACGCATTGTCAAACTCGTCATCCTCGTCGTCGTCTTCGTCATCGCCGCCACCGCCATCGCCCTCGTCGTCGTCGTCGTCGCCCTCGCCCTTCTCGACCACCTGACCCGTGCTGTCGATGCGAAGCTTGCCTTCCATGAGCCGTTCAAACGTCTCGCGCTCCTTTGCCTGGCGCGACTCGATGTCGCTCAGATCCCACAGGCTCACCCCGTTCTTGCCTGGGTTTTGGCGAGGCCGAGCAGCCAAGTGACAAAAGAGATGTGAGGTGTTAGCGATCTGACTGTGTGGCATAACGAGGACTCGGTGGAAGCCGGTCAAGCGATCGGCCGTCTGACCCACCTTCGGGGAAGGGCTGGCCCATCGTCCGGATAAAGAGCTTCGACTCGACAATGGCCATGTCGGTCGAGAGGTTGCTGTGCGGCTCCGTAATGTACTGCGCGATCCACTTTGGCAGCTTGGCCCGCTTGTCGGCCCTGGCAAAGCGCTGTGGCGGCGGTCGACGGCGAAGGGCGAGATGGTCAGCCCGGCTCGACTCAGCTCGAAGCGCAGCCGTCGGCACTCACCTTATCGGCAAACACCATCAGGCCGTAGTCGGTCTTTCCGCGCAACACACGCCCCACGCACTGGGCGGCGTGTCGCATGGCGTCGAAGGTCAGGAAGTCGTTTTCGCGGATGCGGAAGTTGTCGCGCAGGAACTCGAGGCGAGCCTTGAGGATGCGCGACTCGGTGTACTGGTACGGCACGCCAAACATGATTACGGCGCGGCCGTAGTTGTGGTCGAAGTCGATGCCCTCCGACACCTTGCCACGCGCGACCGAGAGCAGGATGGCGCCTCGTCCGTTATCGCAGGCCTGCAGCGGATAAGGCCAAGAGACGAGGGGGTAAGTCAGTCAGAAGTTGCGCTTGACCGGCCGGGCCGTCACAGCGTGCTCACCCTGCGGTAATTTTCGAGCGCGATGCTCGTCTCGGGCGCGTCGGGCGTCTCGATAAAGATGAGCTTGTACTTCCACACCTCGTCGAGGATGCCCATGTCGTGCCAGGCGGCGACGATGCTCTCCATGTAGAGGTACGAGGGGAAGAAGGCGACGATGCCGTCCGGCATGCACTTGGCGTACTCGATAAGGATGCTTCCGTAATTGCGCACGACGGCCGGGTCGTTGCGCACCTCGAAGCGCGAGCTGATGGCCACCTGGTCGCTGCCGCGCGTGATGACGAGCGGCAGGAAGCACTGGCGCGTCAGCGTCATGGCGTAGCTCTCCTGCACCACGGTGTCAAACTTGAGCATCTTGGGGTACATGTCGAGCGGGCTGATGGTGCCGCTGGTGATGATGACGCTCGAGAAGCGCTCAAAGATGGGCGCGATAGCCAGGCTGGCGTCGAGGCAGGTAAAGTGGAAGATGGGGTTAGGCACGGTGGCGTGCTCGGTCTCGAACGGCTCGAGGATCAGCAGGAAGCCCTTGTCATAGGTGGCCACCAGCGTCGCAAACGCCGCCACCTTTTGCAGCGCCGAATACTCGTCGAGCCGCGTCAGCTCGAGCGTGCTGACGAGCATCCGTAGCCGCTCGGCGCAGAAGCGCAGCGGCTTGCGCTCGATGTAGGTGATGTCCTTGAGGTGCTGCAGGAAGCTGGGCGGCGTCTCGGCCACGACGTGCAGCACCCGCATCCTCGTCTTGAGGTACTCGACAAAGCGCTTGAGGAAGGCGACAAAGTGCTCGGCACGCCGGATGTTGCCGGGCACCGCCTCCTGCAGCAGGTCCTCGGGCAGCACCGGGTTCGACATGAACGTCTCGGCCTCGCGCTGGTCGCCCTGCTCGGCCAGCCCTTCGACCAGCCGTGCGTACTCGTCCTGCAGCTTGCCCGCGTCCGTCCGCTTGATCTCCTCGACCCTCTCGGACAGCTGGTTGATGCTGCGGTACGCGCTGTCCAGCATCGGCCGCGTCAGGTCGATGCTTAGCGACTCGATGCAGACGTTGTCTGCGGGACCGGAGCCGGAGAGGAAGCGGACAGAAGGGGGCGACCGGCCCGTTGAGCGCGAGGCAGAAGACCGCTCGCACGCAGGCTATCGACTCACCAATGTTGTGGGCCTCGTCGAAAACGACGATGGCGTCCTTGCTCATCTCCTTGCTGACCTGCTCGGCGACCTTTGGGTCGAGCAGGTAGTGGAAGCTGTAGATGATGATGTCGACAAAGGGCAGCATCCTTCGGATGGCAAAGTAGGGGCAGATGCCCTTCTCCCTGGAGTACTCCTTGACCTCCTCGAGCGTCCACACGCCCTGAGGGATCAGCTGGCCTGGCTCCATCTTGCCCAGCTCCTGTGACGACGGCAATCGTGGCGATGCGAGTGGTCAGCGTCAGGGGCCGCGTCCATAGATGCCACGGCCTACATGGGTAGCGCCGGCTCACCTCGTGGAAGTCGCAAAGCTCGACGCTGCCGGGGTCCTGCCTGCCCTTTTCGCACGCCCAGGCGCTCGTCATGTCCCTGCAGCGTGCGTCGACGACCTTGCCCTTTCTCTCGCGGCCGACGCTCGGATGGATGCAGAGGTTCTTGCGGCTGCTGAGCCCGAGGGCGAGGATGTCCTCCATCTGGCCGCCCGCCTTGCCGCGGCCCTTCATATCGATGCTGTAGTCGCCAGGGCCGTTGGAGCCCGAGGCCTCGTTCTTGGCCACCTCGGACTCTTCGCCTTCGGGTACGTTGTAGCGCGCCCGGTACTCCATCAGCCGCTTGAGCTCCGCCAGCGCCTTTTCAATCTCTGGCACGGTTCGCGAGCAGTAGATGAGCTTCCTCGACGCCGGATGAAACTGCAGTGGGCGGCCGGTGGAGATCGAGAGACGAGTCAGTGGCGCGCTGTGGTCGAGACAGGGGAAAGAGGGGGAGGGAAGGGTTGGAGCGCCTTTGAAGAGACTCGGCGACGCACCTTTTGGTAGCTGACGATCAAGCTCAGCAGAGACACGGTCTTGCCGGTGCCCGAGGGCATCTCGAGGACGCAGTGGCCGTTGGCGTCGAGCGTCCTCTTGAGATCGGTCATGTAGGCATATTGCTCGGCTTTAGAGTGGCGTGGCGAGAGTGCAGCGGTCGCTGTCAGTACGGAGCCGTGTAGCCCATCCTCGATCCCGATGAGCCATGTTGAGCGTTCGAGGCGACTTACGGTAGATTTTGGGATAAGGGAAGAGGACGGGCAGCTCGTCGATGTAGAACTTCATGGTGGCGTCGTTGGCGGGTCGTTCCGCTTTGCGTGCGTCGCAGCGAGCAGATGTGAATGCAGCACAGAGGTTGCCTGGTAGCGACAGGCAGAGAGGGGAGAGGATCTGGCGCAGGGATCAGGAGACAAAGGAGCCGAACAAGGGGATGCCCAGGCGGTTGAGACGATGGTGGCAAGGCAGAGAGTCGGAGTGGCCGCTGCGCACAGGCGACAGCTACAAGCAAGACTGAAGAGACAGACGCAGCGTCAGTCAGTCAGTCAGTCAGTCGGTCGGCGCGTCGATCCAGGTGCAGCCCATGTGGAGGAAGGAGGCTGGCAGGCTCAGGCAACAGCGCTGTTGCAGCTCCTTGTCTGTGCATCAAGGCCTTTCAATCACACACTTGCAGACTCTGCAACAAGGCCCTGGTCCCAGGCTGCACCTTCATGTCCCTGCCACTGGCTCTCCTGTAGGATGATGACAGGGCTTGGCTTGTACACCTTGAGGATGTCTTCTTGGTCATCAAGGAGCTCAAGCAGCACTGTTGATATCCCTACACACACATACCATCTCCCTCAACCCCTTCAGGTACAACATCTGCCTTAGGCCTGTCCAATGTCAGCAAGACCCCGGCCTTACCAGCCTTACCAGCCTTACCAGCCTTACCAACCTCAGTCACCAGCCACCATCATGAGCACCTCCAACTTCCCCACGAGCTCCTACCCTGAACCTTTCTTCTACCCCAAGGACAAGTAAAAGGCATTCAAAAAGGCGTGGAGTGCAAGCCCCAAAAGTGCCAAGACACACAATGTCAGCACAGAGATCACCCTGGCAGGCTGCAACAGCACATGTACCCTTGGACAGGCTGCTTCAAGCATGCTGCTGGGCTGGCTGGCATCAGCTCATGTATCAAGGTGGCCTGAGGGATGATGCAACAAGGCAAGAGGATGGACTCAAAGCTTTGAGCCCAAGAAGGATGTTGATGTCCTCTGCAGCAGGAAAGCTGGACAAGATACTTGTCCTTCTTGCAACCAAGAAGAAGGTCAAGGACTGTTGTCAACACTTGCAACCAAGAAGAAGGTCAAGGACTGTTGTCAACATTGCTGCAGCCTGGGCACAGCCAAGCCCTGCCACCAGGTGTATGGACAGACAGATGTGGAAGCTCCTGCTAGGAAGCTGCTGTGCCAAGGAGGTCAAACCGCTGCGCAAGTTCAAGGACTTTGGGGCACAAAACAGCTCCCCCATCACAACCATCCTTGTGCACACGATTGAATGGAGGAAGGGCAACTTCAACAAGTGCCATCTCACCGGCCTCCCCCTCTTTGGCCTATATGACAAGCCAACATTCCACCCTCTCCTCAGGTTGCCACTTGCGCACAGACTCCATGGCCTGCCGATGAGTCACAGGCTCAAGACCAAGTTCCCAGAGTCTCTCAATGACTTTGATGACAAGGTCTGCAACACATGCGTTGAGAGCTGGTACGCCAACTCGTACCGACAGGGATTCCGATGCACCCAGGCCACCATTGAGCAGATCTTTGAGTTTGGTCTCCACTTTGCCCAGCACGCTTGGGGACCTCTCGCACACCTCACCCTGCCTGAGGCTGACCTGGACTGCATCAGCGCTTACTACCACAAGCAAAGTGCTTCCTGTCTGATGACAAGTACTTAGGCCAGAACATGCTCTCTCAGGCTGAGCAGAGTGTTTTTGTGCAGGCTTCCAGAGTCCAGTCTTTGTAGGATAGTCCTTCTGCTTGCCTCTTGCTGCTGTATCCATGAGCTTCGTGCAATCATCATGTAAGTGTCCCACATCATGCGTCTTGCTCTGTCTCGTCCCTCGACACCAACCGTTTTGAGCTGTCAGCTGCGGTAGCACAGATCAATCAAGTCTCGGTTCCTTGACCCCCGTGAGAAGACTCTTCTCAGAGGGCTGCAAAGCGCAGTGAGCTGACAGCTTAGAGATTGCCACTTCTCGGTTGAGCCAACGGCTCAGAATGATTCCGTGGTTTGCTTGGGACGTCGTCTCAGGCCGACCGGGTCTACCCGCCTCGCCGCTTCGATCCACTACCAGCATGCAACCTCGACGGCTGATCTCCCTATCCTATCACCGAACCTCGATCAGGCCTTCCCGCAATAGACCTAGAGCCGGGACTCGAGCACAAGCCGTCCGAGGCGCTGAGGAGGGAGCTCTTCGGCCTGGCCAACGAGACGGCGCTCGTCGAGGTCGTACCCAGGCGCGCCCCTGCCGATACGCCACCCGGTCGTTTGACGCTGGCCGCGAGGCTGGCGAGCGAGAAGACTACACGCGCGAAAGTGCGAAGCAGCGCCGTGGACCGTCCGACGGGAATCAAAGCGCTGCTCTTTCCAGCGATGAGGCCCAGCCCAGCAGTCGACGCTTCATCGTAGGCACCGTTTTTTTCTTTATTTCTCTCGACAGCAGCCGCCCCATCACGCCGGCTTGGCGCTCGCGTTGGCGCCTTCGGGGGCGGCGGCACGGCCCCGTCTTGGTGCCTTGCCCCTCACGCCCTCGCCGTTGCTCTGCCTCGGCGATCCTCCCGCTCCACCAGCCGAGGCACCGCCGCGACCCATCCTCGCACCACTGCCGCTACCGCCGCGGCCGCCTCGGCCACGCGAGCTGTCCTGCCTGCGCTGCTGCTGCTGCGCCAGCATCCTGCTCCTCTTGCTCTCCTGCAGCGTGAAGCCGTCCTCGTCGACGACAGGCTGCGGCTTGGGAGCAGGGGCCCGCGCCCCATGTCCCTGCCCTCCGCCACCACGGCCGTTCCTCTGTCCCGCTCTCGCTCCTCCTCCTCCTCCACGGCCACCGGCTTGGCCGTCGCGCGGCTTTCTCTCCCGGTCGTTGCTGGGCCTGGCCGCAGCTGGCGTCGACGTCGAGTTGGCGGCCGTCGTGGCGCTGCTGTCGAGCGCCGGGGTGCTGCTCTCCGCCGGGGTGTTGGACTGCGTCGCCGAGGCCGAGCTGAGGCTGGGGAACACGGGCGCCTCTGGGAGGTCGCCATCGTCGGCGTCGTCGGCCCAGTTGAAGCCCGATTCGGCCGTCGATGCGCCCACCGCGGCCTTGCCTGGCGTCGCTGTCGCTGCCGCACTCGTCTCGCCGTTGGGTTCCTCGGTCTCGCTGCGGGGCTCGACCTCTCGTTGGTTGATGGGCTCTTCGACGGCTGCGGCGGCCGTTCCGTCGGCCGTAGCATCTGTGGCTTCCTCCGAGCCCATGACGATGCCCTGGCCAGCCTCCTCGCCAGCCGCGGTAGCTGCCTCGGCCGCCGGCACGGGCTCCGGTGCTCCTCCTTCCGGCTCCGGACCTTGATCCAGGTTGGCCTCGCTGGGGACGGTGTCGTTCACCACTGCATCTTCGCCAACCTCGTCGGCCTGCATGAAGTTCATCTTGGCTACGGGGCTGGTCGCTGCGGCGGTCTCGCCGGCGTCGGCAAGCGGGGCGGGCTGCTCGACGTCGGCGGCCTCCTCGGCCTCGGCGGGAGGGGCAGTCAGCTTGAGGATCATGGAACGCACCGTGGCGTCTGATGGGCACAGCCACAACGGAAGCAGGGATATGGATCAGTCCCGGCAGAAGGCCCGCGGAAAGGCTCGAGCAGCAACGACACGGCGAGCTGCACGCGCACTCACAGGAGACGTCCGGCAGCACCTCTTCCTGCGACCCGGCTTCGATGCTGGCGAGAATCTCGAGGGCGTCGCCGTGGCCGCCCTGAAGCGGTCCGTTGGCGAGCTGGTCAAAGAGCTTTCCGAGGGCGGCGACCTGCTGGCCGGTGGCGTTCTGCAGAGCGGCGGGGAGCTGCTGGGTGGGCGCAAAGGTGGGGTCGCGCGCCTGGTTGGGAAAGTAGAGGTTGAAGAGGTGGAGGAACTGGAGGAGGAGGAGGATGCGGTCCTTGGCGGCCTGCTCGGCGCGGATCTTTGCGTCGGCCACGCGGGCGTCGGCGGCCTCCTTTTCCTCGCGCTCGATTGCGTCGATGCCCCTGCCGAGCTCCTGGAGCTCGCTGTGGAGGGCCTCGTAGGTTGGCTTGGCGGTGAGGTTGCGGACCTGGTCGGGGTTGAGCTGGGACTTGTCGAGGTGCTGGTAGGCCTGGACGCGCTGGAGCTTCTTTCGCACGGCGGTGGAGCGCTTGGTGATGAGCGTCTGGATGGCGCTTCTTTCGGGCTTGCCAGGGGGGGGTGTGGCAGGCTGCTGGGCGGTCGACGACGACTCGAGGGCGTCGACGGCGGCGATAGCCGTGTGCTTCTCGGCCTCGTCGGCGAGGTCGTTGCTGCTGACCTTGAGCTGCGGCGCCACTTCGGTGGGACCGGCGGGCGACTGTTCGATGAGCGCGGCCGAGGCGGCATTCGCCACGGGAGCGGCAGTGTTGGGGGCGGCAGGAGCGGCTTCGGACGATGGCTTTTTGGCCTTCTTCTTGGACTTGGTGGCCAAAGGGGGAGGCGCCCCGGGGATCACCTTGGGCGCCATGTCGGTGGGATGGCCCGTGGCGGCGGTGGTGGTGGCGGTGGCGAGCTGAAGTTGCGGCTGTTGGGGCGGTGTAAGCTTTGCAAGAGAACCCGAATGGCGAGGCGGTGAGGTCGAGGTGGTGGTGGTGGTGGTGGTGGTGGTGGTGGTGGTGGTGGTGATGATGGAGCCAGGGTTGGTGGGAACTGAGGCCTGGGCTCGGGCTGGCAGAGAGGTGCGAGGAGGGCGACCGCCTGGCCTGGCCTGGCTTGGCCTAGTTGATTTGATTCTGCTGCTTGGCCCAACCGCGGGGCGTCACCTGTGGATTTCAGTCATCTCTGTATCTGGCCGTCTGCCCTTTGTTCTTCTCGTCTGTCTGTGTCTACTCTGCCTGCCTTTGGCCGCGTCGCGTGGTTGCGCCCTGCCCTGCCCTGCCCTGCCCTGCCTGCCTATCCCAGCCAGGCCTGCCACCTGCTCGCTGGCTCAGCCGCACCTGCCTGGCCTGCCTGCCCTGCCTGGCTGACTCACCGCTCGGCCTCCACCCGCCCCTCTCTTCTCGACAACCAACATATATCAAGCCAGGGTCCCTCCTCCATCTTCTCGACTCCCAAAGAGGCCTACGTACAGCTCACGCTCCTCCTGCCCCTGGGCGACACCTCCGGCATCGCAGGCCGAAGGGCCGCGCGCATTCTACGCAGAGCGTCGGCCGTGGTACTTGAGGTTGAGGCCAATGTTGCGCGCCGCCGAGATCCGGTGCAGCGCCCCGTCGTAGGCAAACATGCGCAGCACGTCGCCATCCGCCCCTTCAACCTGGCTCTGCAGGTCCAGCAGCGCCTCGTCAATCGCCGACAGCGACTCCCGGTCCCGACGGACCTGCGACGCCGGCGGCAGCGGCACTCCGCCCACGCGCTGCGAACCGATCGGAACCACCACGGCCACTCCCTTGTCGGCCCGAGAGGATGAAGAAGAAGCCCGGCCCGACGTTGAGCCCGACCCCTTCGCAGCGGTAGCGGTAGGGCGGGCGCGGCTACCTGCTCCCGGCCTGACGGCATCGTGTGATCCACCACCGGACACGGGTCGGGCTAGTCCAGCGCCACCGCCGCTGCTGCTGCGGGCCTTGACGTGCATTTTCGCGCCGCCGCCACGGGCCTTGGAGCTGGACATCGCCGGGGGGTCAGGCATGGCAGCATCGACGCGCAGCTCCGTCCCCGACCGGAAGAACGTCTCGAGCACCGCCTCCCTGGGCGAACGTCCCTGGTGGCGCCGGGTGCAGTACTCGTCGAAGCGTCGACCGCGCAGCAGGTAGTTGCCCACATTGCACCCGCTGGCGTGCACATCGCAGCAACGTTGACACCGTGTCCTAGTGCCCACCGGTGGCGGCTCGCAATACGGCGCCTTGCTGCAGTGTCGGCACCGGAGGCGCCGGCCCGTGGCCTTGCCCATCCATGCCCATTCGATCACCTCGAGGCGCAGGGTGCTTGCGGTGAGAATCACATTGGCCCGCGGCGCATCCGAGGTTGCCGAGGTCGTCGCTCGTTCTCGCTGCACTCCGTCGTGGGGCTGGACTGCATCGGGAAGCACAACGGCTCGGCCGGTCGAGGTCTGTTTGGCCGCTGGCAGGGGCGCTCCCGCCGGGCCGTGAGTGGGAAGCTTGGAGGCTGCCAGAGGTGCCGATTCCTCTGCCTCGTCATACAGAGACTCGGTCTCTTCCAGCTCGTCGACGTCAGAGGAGGTAGTGATGGCTCGTTTCTTGATGGTGCGGCGGTTCAAGCACGGCGACCAGTAGTGCTCGTCGTCATTGTCGTCGTCGAGCGATGAGAATCGTGTGCCTAGGCCCTTAGTTGAGTCCGGCCTCGATGTGCTGGTAGTCTCGATGCAGCTTGCCGTGGTACCGCCGCTGCTGGACGACGCCTTGGTGCTGCTGGAGGCGGATCCAGCGGCGGCGGGCGGACGGAGTGAGCCCATTCCCTGGCGTGCGACGGCGAGGTGCGCGATCGATGGCGACGACGCCGACGAGGCAAAGCTGAACGGTAGAAAGCGGGGGACCGCCTTGGTCCTCTCCTCGACCTCTCCCTCGCTATTCGCGCCCGGAACGTTGTCGGTCGGTCCCCTCTTGCGTTTGCCCCCGTCGTCTCTCTTCGCCTCGTCGATGATGGCGCGGACCTGCTGCTCGGTCAAGGCAGCGTGCGAGGCCGGCTTTGCGAGCCCCTTCCAAGCGAAGAGCGGGCCCAGAGGCAAGCCGAGAGCCGTGCCGCCGTGACGCTTGTGCTGCGCGACGGGCAGGTTCGACGTGGTGTCGGTGCCTTCGACGGCGGCGAGGACCTGATTGAGGAGCTCGTCGTCGCAGTCGTCGTTGAACTCGTCGCCATCGGGGTCGCCGCTGGCCTTTTCGCACGGTCGACTGGCCGCGAGCGTCGTCAGCATCTTGTCGGTCAGTCCGTCGTTCATTGTGACGAAGAGGAAGGTGGAGATGGTCTTGGGAACGAGGAGCGAAGAGCTGGAGGCAGAGAGGCGAGGGGGGGGGCCGTCAGGGTAAGGTCAGGCCGATGATGGGATGAGACGGGGCGGAAAGGGGGCGGCGCGCGATGGTTATATAACCCCTCGTCGGCGCCAATCAACCGCAGGCGAGCAGGTAGAGACAGCGAGGCGCCTATCCTCTGCCGCACACCTCGCCGCTCTGATGCCTCGTAGGGCGATCGAGCGGCCGGGTCAGGGGCGATGGCAGCGCGTATGCTCAACATCACCCGTCGCCTCTCCGTCTTTCGACGGAGAGGGGCTACCGAGTCCACCGCTGTTTAGCTTTGGCCCGCCTCGCTCAATTATCGTAGCTCCAACGCGGTCCGCCATTGCGTTCCGCTCCGTTTCGTTCCGTTCCATCGTCGAGTCGGGTGGACTTCATTTCAACGATGGATGGGCCGAGGGGGCCGGCGGCCATCCCCAATCCGTCGTCAGTCGCTACGGTGGTCGTCAAGCAGAGCCCTACCTGCTGCTGCCAAGGTGCAGAGAGGGTGGACCAGAGCGCTGCTCGATGTCTCGCACGAGGGGAACATCGCCAGGCCGCCAGTCGCTTGACATCACTTGACCCACCACCGCCGGCCGCGCCGTCGGCTCAGCTCAAGACTAGGTTTGCGCGGGATTCAAGGTTCAAGGCGCTATTCGGGCCCTCGACCAGCTACGAGAGGCTTCAGAGACGGGCCGCGAACCCCTTTGACCCTGCGCTCACGGCAGCATGGCAGGCGCTCGGCCGGGTCGCCTCGGACCGGCATGGCCCGCGACTCTCCTCGCACACGCACACGCGCGCCCATGCACGACAGGCTGCCGCGCACCTCGTGCGGTGATACTACGATTGCAGCTGCTGTTGCTCAAATTCGAGAGGTGTGAATAGAGGGTCCTTCTTGTCTATGCAAAATGTGCGGTCTGGTGGGGGGAAACGAGCGGTGGAGGGCGCGAGGGCCGGAAGCGCGTCTACTCTTCGACGATGTCGCTCTTCTTGGGCTTGGGGCTGCTGCTGATGCCCTTGACGCGCAGCTCCTTGCCCTGCTGGTGGATGTCCTTGACCGTCTCGTCGCGGAGGATGCCCAGCCCGGTCTCGGCGCGCGCCAGCTCGAGGACGTCGTCGAGCGGGACGAGGCCGTCGTGGTCGACGTCGAGCTTGTCGACCAGCTTCTCGAGCACCTCGTCGTCGGGCTTGTGCTTGATCAGGCGCAGCGCCTGCTCCAGGTCGTCGACGCTGATCTTGCCCGTCGGAGACGCCTCGATGATGTGCATCCGGCTGCCGACGTCTCGATCGTACTCCTCGAGCTGGTTGTCGATCTTTTCCAGCATCGACTTGATGCGCTTCGACATCGAGCGGGTCGACGACGACGTCGAGCTGGAGCTGGAGCTGCTGGCCTCGGCCGAGGAGCCGGACGACGAAGCCGACGCCGCGGACGCCGCGGACGCCGCGGACGCGGCCGCGCTGTCCTTGTCGCTGGCGCTGGCGCTGTCGGCAGCCTCGTGCTGCTGCTCGCCGCTGTTGACCTCTTCGATGAGGCGCGCCAGCTCCTCGCGCTCCTTGAGCACGCTCGACTTGGCGCTGAGGATGCTGAGCGCCTCGCCGAGCTCCATGAGCTGCTCGTTGGTCATCCTGGCGTCCTCGGCGGCCTCCTTGCTCGTCTCGGCCTCGGGCAGGAGCGCGCGCGCCTCCTGCTCCTCGCGCGCCAGGCGCGCCTTTTCGGCGTTCTTCTTCTCCCTGTCCGCCTCCCTGGCCGCTGCCTCCTCCTGCTCCTGCTCGGCCTCGTCCTCGATGAGCTCCTCCTGCTGCTGGAGCACCTCGAGCCTCTGCTTGTTGGTGGCGCCCTCCTTGTTGACGTTGAGCTCGGCCTCGTTGAGCAGGTTGTCCGGCAGGCTGCTGAGCGTCAGCTCGAGCGACTTGAGGTGCGACGCGGCGCCGTCGTTGGAGCCCTGGGCGACGTAGTTGAACGCCTTGCTGAGGATGAGCAGGATGCCGCTGATCTTCTGGTGAAGGTGGAGGTCGATCCACTGGCCCAGCTCCTGGCGCAGCCGGTCCTCGGACAGGTTGGTGGTCTGGATGCCGCGGTTCTGGCAGGCGCTGATGAGCTCGTGCTGCGACATCGACGACACGCCCTCGGACGCGATCACGAGGTCGTCCTGGCGGATGCGGGTCAGCTTGTGCCGAATCTGGTAGCGGAGGTAGTTGTCGGTGCCAAAGGCGTTGATCTGCATGTAGCGGCACATGCTGACCAGCTGCGGCCGGCTGAGGTTGTCGAGGGTGAGGTCGTCCTCGAACAGCTTGGCCACCTTGATGATGTCCTCGTCCGACGGCGACTCGCCCGTGGAGCGCACCTTGCGGAAGAACTCCTTGAACTCCTCGGATGTCTGCACCTTGTCCGTGGCCTGCAGGCCGCCCTCGCGGATCGTCTCCTGGAGGAACTTGGCCATCTGGAGCCGCACCTTGATCAGGCCGCGCCGCTTCTCCTCTGCGGCAAACTTGCTCTCAAAGGTGCTGGGCAGCATGTTGGGAAAGATCTTGATGGCGACGGGCAGCAGCAGCTCTCCGGCGGGGATGACGACAAAGGGGATGAACGGGATCAGGCGCAGCAGGTCGGCCATGGTGCGCTTGAGCTGGCGGTGCTCCCTGCGCGTGAGGCTGTATCCGAGCATCAGGCGTCGCAGCAGGCGGCTCGAGATGCGGACCTCCTTTGCGAGCAGCTTGCTGCCGTGCCAGTAGTGGAGCGCCTCCTCCTTGACCTTGGCCCACACCCGCTTGACCTTGGACTGCTGCGGCTTGTGCGCCTCGAGCTCGGCCTGCTCCTTTTGCTTTTCCGCCAGCGCACTCTGCGACGCCGCCACCTGGTTGCAGCTCGACCCCAGCTCGGCGGCCGTGTTGCCCGAGACCGGCTGTGCCGCCTTGACCGTCGCATCGGATGCCGCCGCCGCCGTCGTCGAAGACGGCTGCTTGGCTGCGGACGGGTCCGAGGGGTCCTTCTTTGGCTGCAAAGGTGAAGCCGACGGCGGCGAGCCCGACGAGGAAAAGGGCGGCGGGGCCGACGATGTCGAGCGTTGTGTCTGCGTCTCGGTGCTGTGGTAGCGCGTCACCCGCCTGTGGGTCAAGGTGAGCGAGGCCGGCTTGCGCCGCGCCGTGTGGGCCGAGTAGAGCGACGAGGACGAGTAGGTGGCCGACGCGGTCTGCAGGCCCAGTGCCGGTGCGAAGATGCCGAGCACATCGCTCTGCCTGGCCGGGGTGCGCAGGCCGGGTCTGGCCCGGGCGGCGGCCAGGAGAGATCCCGAGGCCCAAGCCATACCTCTCCCGCCAAGGTAGGCGGCAGCGTTCGTGGACGACATCGAGGGTGCGGTGCGCAGCGGAGTCGATCAGCGGATTGCGAAAGGGGCGGCGTCGGCGGCTGCTGCTCTCGTCGCAGTGCAGCCGGGCGGGGACGAGCGACCGACGGGTGAAGCCGAGGCGGTGTTGCGGCGTGGCGTGGCGTGGCGTAGCGAGGCGCGGCGTGGCGAGGCGAGACGGTGAATCGGGGGCCCGCCGGTGCTATGGCGGCTGCGCGTACGTTGCGGTGGGTCTGTACGGTGCGTTCGGTGGTCTTGAGGAAGGGGTGGTGGTTCGCAAGGTGGAGACGGCTAGCTAGGCAACCAGGCCTGGGAACGTGCGGGCGAGCCGGCTCGGGGGGTCCGCTGCAGCAAAGCGCCAGGCCGGGTGGCTGTGGGGCGTTGGTGTGTGATTTGGGGGGCTGAGCGAGGTGGACCTTCCGGGGCGCGGCTTCGCACCAAACCGCTCGGGCGCCGGCGTGCGTGGCTGGACCCCAAAAGACCGCTTGCTTGCTTCTTCCTGCTTCGCCCCGGGCTGGCCAAGTCCGCCGCTGGGCACGGGGTCAAGGCGGGCGGCCGGGCGGGCCGGCACCCCTCGGAACCGCCCGAAGTCGGTCGGCCATCTTCGGTCGACAGACGACGGCCACTCAATCCTTTTTCGCACGGGAAGAACGGCGAGGTGGAGGCAGAGCGGGGCCGGCACCCGCCACGACCCACCATCATCGGCCAACGACACCTACAGCGACGACGACGACGGCGACGACAATCACGCTGCCACGATGCCGCCAAAGCAGCTGCGCAACCTCAGCTACCAGGCGCCCGAGACGCCCGCCTTTCTCCGGGCCTTCAAGGCGCAAGTGGCCGGGTCCTCGTCTTCTTCGACGGGCGCAGCACGCCGAGGGGGCGAACCACGCCTCGAAGACCTCCTCGCCGGTCGACCCTCGTCTCCGGGCCGGCATGGCGGCGGCGGCGGCGACGGCGGCGGCGGCGAAGGAGCGTCTTCGAACGCCAACGCAGATGTCGACGGCGATGACAGCGACGAGGATGACCTGTCGTTTGCGCAGGTCGTGGTGCTCAAGGACGGCAAGCATCTCACTCGGGAAGAGGCCGAGGAGGCGCGGAGGCAACAGCTCCTCGATCAGACGGCCACCTCGTCAGCCTCCGACGAAAAGGCGGCGGCAAGCATAGCCCAGGCAGGCGGGGCGCCGCAGCGCCGGAAACGCGAAATGCCCGCCTTTTCCTCGGCCGTCGACGGCAGCGACGATGACCGTAGCGGCACGTCGGCGTCCAACCTGCTCCGGGAGGCACTCGATCCATCCGCGGCATCGTCGTCGAAGCGCGCAAAACGGGCAGCATCCTCGCCAGGCGACGGCGGCAACCTCGAAGACGTCAAGAAGCTCCTGCGCCAGGAACAGGAGCGCAAGGCCCAGGTCGAGCGCGAGTCCAAACGACAGTCGGTCCAGGACGAAAAGGCGCAGAAGCAGAAGGCCAAGAACAAGGCCGCGCGGGCCGAAAAGAAAAAGAGCGGCAAGGGCCTCAGCTTCTCGATGGACGACTGAGGGCCGCAGGCGCCGAGCAGCGGGGCGAGGCGAGGCGAGGCAGGTCGCGGACGACGGACGGCGGACGGCGGTCGAGGGACGGCAGGGAGTTGGGCGGCAGTCTATCGAGATTCCGGTATCCTGTACGAGCGTGCGAGTGCGATGTCTAGGTGTAGCAGAGAGATGGTGGCAACTGTATCATGTGGCGATCGGTGTGCAGGAAAGATGCGAGCGAAGAGAGGCAGACGGGCGTGCCCTGCCACGAATGGGGTCGACGGAATAGGAGGAGGGGGAGCTTTGCCGTCAGGTCTCGGGGACCCATGCGGCCCGGGAGGATGGAGACCAGAGGCCATCACAGGCCATAGTGGTCGGCGGCCTGCTCGAGCTTGTTGACCATCAGGAAGATGAGGGCGCTGCTGGGAGCGCTGCGCAGGCAGGTGACGCCGCAGCCGGCGTAGAGGCCCTTGATGCCCCGGGCGCTGTAGATGTTGCGGAACGTCTGGAAGAAGCCCGTCTTGGGACGCGCCGCCTCGCCCGGCTTGAGCGGCGCGCGCATCTCGAGCTCGGTCTGCATCGTCGACTTGACCGAGTCGGCGGGGAAGAGGACAACGTTGTAGCTGATGCCCGCCAGCGCTCCGGCCGAGACGAGCTCCAGCGTGCCTAGGTCGCGCTTCGAGACGTCGTCCCGCCCACGCAGCGCCTTCTTGCGCTGGATGAACCAGCGCGAGCAGCTCTCAAACGCGAGGAACCACGCAACGCCGCCGCCCGTCTCGCGCAGCAGCGTGCCAGTCTGTCCAAGCCACAAGCCGCGGACGCCGTCGGCCTGGATGGTCCGGCGCAGCAGGGT
>NW_006920880.1:316724-332565 GCF_000417875.1 Pseudozyma flocculosa PF-1
CGACGCCTGGCGCGTGATCATCTGCACCTGCATCTTGCACTTGATGAGCTCGATCGGCGTCAGGACCAGGCTGGTCGCGGCTCCAGCGCCGGCGGCGGCGATGGCCAGCTGCGGAAACGACAGCGGTGAGTCGGCGTCGGCCTGGATCGACGAGCCCGACGCGCCCTGCTGGCCGGTCACGGACCGGATCACCGACTGGATCCTGTTGTAGGTGAAGAACAGGCAGGCATTCTCGAGCGTCGCGCCAAAGACGGGCATCGAGAGGCCGCGGTAGAGGCCGCGGAAACCCTCGCCTCGGTACGTCTGGCGGAAGCAGTCGAAGGCGCCGCTGTACCGAGGGGGACGGTCCGAAGCCTGCGTCTGCAGGCGCACCTTGACCAGGTCAAACGGATGCTCGAACACCTTGCTGCACATGCCCGCGATCGAGCCGAAGGCGAGGTCCTTGGTCGCCTGGCTCAATCGGCCGCCGTCGCTGCGGGTGGGGCCATCTTCGTCGACGGAATGGATGTAGTAGCGTTCAAAGTTGGGCGCATCTGCCGATGGAGCCGTCCTGCCAAAGCTGGCGCCCGCGCCAACAACGCCGATCGTCGAGACCACCGCGGCATGGATCGAGGGAGCCGGTCGGTCCTGCAGGAACTCCAGCTCGGCCTCACCGTCATCGCCGTAGGCCCTCGGTCGCGGCGAGATGGGTATGTCGGCATCCACCTCGGGCACCGAAGGCCTGCGAGTCCGCAGCAACGGGCTCGGAATGCTGTCGAACGCAGATGAGGCCGCGGGCTCGATGGCAAGGCCAAACGACGGCCGCTTCCGGCGGGCGAACGAGGCTGTGCTCATCGTCCTGAGGTCGCGCAGCCCGTCGTGTGCGGACATGGTGGGGCCGTGACCGTGGTCGCTGCTGTCCTTGCTGTCCCCGGCGCTGGTGCTGTTGCCGCTGCTGCCGCCAACGGCCTTTGCCTTGTGGAACGTCTTGACCGAGGACGACCGCTGCAGCGGACTCTCGAAGCGCGGCGTAGAGGCGGTCGAGCTGGGCGTCATGCTGCCGCTCGTCATGGGCCTGCGCGAGTCCGGGCCGATGCGGCGTGACCGGACCGCCTGCTGGCCCGGACGCGGCGGTGCGGTGTACATCTGGTGGAGCATCGGCTCGGATGCATTCGAGTCGAAGCGGTTGCGCGGGACGAGGGTGAGGTCCTGCATGTCGGCGGCGATGTCGTTGGGGTCGGAGAAGGCCGACGAGGCGACTGAGAGCGGGCGCGAGATTGATGCCGTCGAAAGCCTCTTGTGGTGCGAGAACGATGAGCTGGAGCCCGAGAGGATGGGTGAGCCGAGCAGGTTGGACCACGGCCTCGAGCCCAGGCTGCTGAGCGAGCGGCGGGATCCGTGGACGAGACGGTGTGCGTCGGCGGCGCCGTTGGCCGCGCGCCCGTGCGCTTCGCTGCCGCTGCCGCCAGTGGTGGTGTCGGTCAATTGAGAGCCAAACGAGAGCAACGACGGGCTCGAGGGCGTCGCGCGACCCGAGGCGTACTCGCGAACCGGAGCCTTGTAGACCTGCGAGTGGAAGCCGAAGCAGGCCGGCGCAGGTCGGAGGGCTGCATCGAAACCGGCCCCGCCGTTGACACTGGCGCCGGCGCCGGCGCCCGTCGTGCTGCAGGTGTCGACCGAGAAGCGTGACGACTGCGGGCTGCTCGGACGGCGAGGTCGGGTGGGCGACAGGACGGGAGCGACGTACTCGTGGTCGGCGTCCTGGCCATCGTGCTGCGAGCGCAGCTCCTCGAGGCTCTCCTTGGACCGCAGTATGATCGGCCCGGAGCTGCCGGTCGTCTTTTGCGCCTCGTCGAACGAGATGTGCTCGATGACGCTGCTGCGGGCCTGTGCCCGCGAGAGCGATTGTCCGACGGAGCTCTGGGTACGGATGCGCTGCGAGATCGACTCGCGGAAGGGTCGGCCCAGGCCGTCCGAACTCTTGGTCCTGCTTCGCGCGGCAGAGGCAGCGACATCGTCCGGAGCAGACGTCGACGGGAAGCGCGGCGCCGGCGCATCCGAGGCAACATGCGCCGGACCGAAGCCGGCAAAGGAGCGGAGGATGTCGACCGAGGGTGAACGACGGGTCGCACGGATCGTCTTCTGCGGAGATGTCTCGCTCAGACCGGCGGGCGTCGAGATCGACAGCGGAACGCCGACCAGATTGAGCCCGCGTACCTGCGCATCGTCGACCGACGGCATGCGGCCGACGACATGGACGTCTTCGGCAACTCGGCGTCCCACCGTTCCAAACGAGGGTGCACGGAAACCTTCACCCGCGGTTGAGGTCGTCATTGGCGAACCCGACGAGGATCCCGGCCTCGGATCCCGCTCCCGCTCCCTCCGACCCATGAGCTTCTTGAGCCCGGCGACGAGGCTGCTGCCGGATCGCTGGTGCCTTCGGACCGACGGGCCTGCGAAAGCGTCGTGATGCGCCTCACCGAGCGGGCGTCCCAGATCGTCGGCATCAGCCCACCGAGCGTCCCTGTGCTGGGGCGAGGCCAGCAGGCTAGCGATCGAGCGCCTGCGGCCGGTCGTCGATGGCGCAAACGGCCTGTTCGAAAGTTCCGGGCTGACAGCGCCCCTCCTCAGCGTGCCGGAAGACTGAAACCTCGGCGAGCTGGCCAGGTGGTCATCCTCGACCGCCTCCATCAGCGAGGCGGGAGCGACCGCGGCGTGCTGCTCGGCGAGGGTGATGGCGGCAGGCGCAGCGCTCGCCATGCGCACCTCGACCAGGTGGGCCGGCGGAGACCTTGCAAGATCGATGCGAGCCTTGCCGTCGTGCTGCCGGTCGTCCCAGCAAGGGCGAAAGGCGATCGCAGGCATCGAGGGCGAGGGCGAGCCTTGCAGCGACGGCGAGCGCGGGTACATGTCCGCCACGAGTGGCCGCGCCGGCCCGCTGTCCACTCCGTCTCCCTGACTGGAAGCAGGGCTCGACCGAAAGCTGCTGCGGTTGCTGCTGGCGACGTGAATCGGAGACGAGAGGTGGTCCAGGGTCCCAGCGGGGGAGCGAAGGTCGTCGAAGCCGCAGGCCGAGTCCGGTCGCGGCTGTTCTGGAAGGTCCGGCAGCATCCCGCCCGCGGCGGCCGCCGACCCACGTCGCTTGACGTTCTTGATCCAACTTTTCGAAGAGAGGAAGTCGTCGTGGCCAGACGAAGCGGTCGAGGCCGATGAGGTCGAGGTCGACGTGTTGGAAGACGATGGCCTGCCCGTCGGGGACCTATACAGGTGGTCGACCGAGAGCCGGGGCGACGACATCGAAGCCGGCCTGGCGTAGCCAGCCTCGAGGGGCATCAACGTGTCGAAGGCATCGGACGCGATCAGTGGAGAGTCCCGGGCGACCTCTTGCAGAAACGCGGCGTCGTTCTGCGAGAGGTCGAGGCAAGGCCGTGGGCAAGCGCGGATTGCGCAAAAGAGAGAGCAGGAGCGCCGACGGATCGAAGCGTAAGCAGGTGCTTCGTCGGTGCAGCTGCGACGGGGAACCTTCGGCGACTCACCTTGTCCCACATCTCGTCATCGACTCCGTCGCTGGGGTGCATGCTGTTGCTGAGCCTCTGCTTGATGCTGCCCCATCTCTGCGTCTTTGGACTGACGCTGTGGGCCTGCGAGACCGACTCTGCCTCGGCCGGCCGGTTGGCAAGCATCGCTGCCGGTGTCGCTGTCGTCGGGCTGCGCGTGCAGCTGCGTCAAGGTGCACCGGCAAAGCTCTGTGGACCCTCCTACCGGACCGCCGGCGCAGCTGCTCTTCCGAGGGATGAGCAGAGCAGGCGCCTCCAAGTGTCCGTTGTACGGCGGAACGGCTGAGCGCGTGGACCGCGCAAGAAGCTCCTTCGTCGGTCAAGGCAAAGCCTGGGCGGGCAGGACGGGATTGCGTACTGACTGCTGGGCTGTGAGAGCGCGTCAAGGAGCACAGAAGGTCTGCCTCCTCGTCGTTGGCGTGGTATGATGGTGATGGTCGTTGGCGTAGGATACTCTGTTGGCGAATGCAGATCCTGCCCGGAGAATAGGAACCTGGTCGCGATGCTTGCTGGTGGAAGCTGGTTGCCGTGAGTCCGGCGGAGCGTCGGGAGCGTGCCTCGTATCCAGAGCAAGTTGGGAACACCAGCAGCAGCCCGCTTGCTGAGCTGTCCGGCGCGGCAAGGCCGAGCAGCGACGAAGTGTTCGTGTATCGGCCGTCGTTGAGGCGGCGGAGGCAGGCCGAGCCAGTCGCGGATGAGCCGATCGGGGACGCGCAGGGTTGGTTCGGTGCTGTATCGAGGAGGCGAGACGTTGCGCCGCCGCTGGTGGTCCCGGTCCGGTGGCGGGTAGTGATGGCGGTCGTGATAGTGATGGCGGCGAGAGGACCTCCATAGACCCAGTCAACACACAGCGAGCACCAAAGGCATCCGCCGCAGATGGAGGCCAGCAGGGCCGGGCCAGGCCGCCCCCACCTCTGGCGGGTACCGAGGAGCACAGCCCCGGCTCCGGCTCAGTCCCCCCCCCCCCCCCACGGACGGCTGCGCCGACGCGAATTTTCGATCCGAGCGGCGTGGCCTGGCCAGCAGAGAGGCCAGCAGCCAGGCAGGCGTGGCCCTCGGTCCCCCTCGGCGAAGAGAGAAAAACCCGCCGAAGCAAAGCGCAGCGCAACAAGCAGGCAGGCAGGCAGGCGACACAAAAGAGAAACAGCCATGCGTGCATGCATGCGTGGCCACGCAGGTGAGCCTTGCCTGCCAGAGGCCAGCCGGCCCGTCCGATGCTCGTCCCGCTGCGCCAGAGCCCCTTGCAGCCGCGACGACCCAACGAACGCGACGACAGAAGCCAGCAGGCAGGCCAGAAGAGCAGGCTAGGAAACAAGCAGCAGCAGCAGCAGCTGACAAGCAAGCAAAGCAAGCAGCAAGCAAGCAAAGAGAGTGGGCCACCGGTAGCGAGCAGGCAAGCGATGGCGGCCTCGCCTGCGCGTCGCCGTGACAGGTGGTTCGTCCCCTTGCGCCCCATCGCTCGCTCAGAGTCAAGGCCGGCGGATGGTCAAGCGGCCGCGGGGGCCAAACTCAAAAGACGAAGGGGAGTCAGAAGAGAGAGGGCACGACGATCCCAAGAAGGCCAGGCCAGGCCAGGCCAGGCCGGGGCGGGCCTCGAACAAGCAGCGTCAAGCAAGCAAGGGCAGCCCGGACAGCATAACCATATATCGATGCACGTACGCCGACCTGCTTGCTTGCTTGCTTGTTTGCCTTGACCCGGCCCTGCCTGCTCCTCGCTCGTCCGCTCAGTTTAACTTGATTGCTTCCCTTTTGCTGCAGATCCCCCCTGTGCAGGCCAAAGCCCGCCCTCCTAGCCGCCTGCCTTTGAGATGTGCCACCGTACGCCGCAGCCAAGCATGTGAGGGCTTAGCGCTTCTTTTGGCTGATATGATGCTGCCGCCCTAGTAGCTAGGCAGGCTGCTGTCGCCGCCCTGCAAGCGGGTGGGCGTGCCTATACTCCTTGAGAGCCCGGTGACCGGGCGAGCGCTTTCCGTACAGGCTAGGAAGGTGACTTACCCGTCCCCGCTCGCCCTTGGGGTGCTGCTTGCCTTTGTTGCCGGGCGTTCTGACGTCGGGCATACCCAGTGCACTGGAAGGCTTCCCGCCTCGGTCGACGAGGGGCGTGTCGATCTCGGTCCGCAGAGGGCAGAGCGAGATCGCGTCCACTGTACGTGGTGCTCACCGCCGACCCCCTCGAGCTTCCGCCTCGGGAAGCCTCGGGACGGACCCGCATCCTGCAGAGGGCAGAGCCGGCACTGCAAGATCACAGTCTCGAAACTCCTGTGGGCAGGGCGGGCACGGTACTCTGGACGTGCCACTCTACCGGCCCCGTACCGTCTCGCTCGAAAGGAAGTGGCGATGCACGCGCCCAGGCCCGAGACAGGCGTCGGTCGGGTCGCCTTCTGTGCCGTAAGGCACGCGCGGGATCCCCGTCGTGGGAAAGTCGCCCGAGCTTCAGACATCGACGCTCGCCCGACACCTCGATGGGCCTGGTCATTCAAGCTAGGAAGCTGCCCGGAGATAGATGATCGCGCCGTGCTCTGATGACTTCTGGCTATGCGCTGCTTGGGCATGACGAACTCGGAGCGCCGAGCAGATCGTCCGGGAGGCGAGCAACCACCAAGGCATCGCCGCCGTCATTGACGCGCAACCGATTGCGATCTGTGTGGCGTGTGCCTTTGTCTTCCCACGTCGTCGTTGCCGCTTGTCGTCACAGGTGCATGGCACCAAAGCCCGAGTCAGCCACGCTTCATGGTTCGCCGGCGTCGGTTGACGATACGATGGGCGCTGCGCACGCACGCATCGAGATTCCCAAGCCAGCAAGAGGCAGGGGCATGAGAAAAGCTCGACCAACCAGGGCAGGAGGCTCGCTGGCCAAACAAGGTGGACTTAGGTACCGCAGGCGGCGGGGCGAACTGCGCCAGAACCGCCTGCCATCGCCATCCTTCCCCTTTGGTGCTCCTGATGCGGCCAGCCCGTGGCTCTCGAATAGGAGACGTCGAGGACAGGAGCTAGGTTGCAAGCCAGGGAGGAGGAGGGCAGGGTCCCCCTGGCTGCCATTCCTGACGATGCTCGGCGTCGGTTGGATCGCTACGGCCTGCCTGTTTGTCTCAGCAACCGCCGTCCAGGGCCAGGCAGGTCATGTCCGCTGCCTCTCGACGATGACGGCGACGACGACGGCGACGATCCCGAGTCGTTCATGGTCGGCACCTCGAGAGGGACGGTCGGTGCCTGTCGCCATGTCGATGGAGACCCCCCCCCCCCCCCCCTAAAAAGGAGGCAGGTGTACGTGTCCTTGCCTCGTCTGCTTGCGAGGATCGGACTGGGCGGTCGGCCTTTTCGATCGTGTCGCGCCGCCGCCTCGAGACGTTGCCAAGGAAGGCAGCAGTGCGAATCTGCGACACAAATACCGCCGATCCCGGCGCCGCGGAGGTCAAAAGAGGGGCGGCGCAGCGCGAATACGACGCTCATCGGTCCGTCCCGATGCCGCCTCTTTGCGGCTGCCCCGAGAGGGCGCCTTGGTCGTCAAAGGGCGCTGGTGCGTGATAGGTGCCGGCAGAGCCGGTCGGTCGAGGCGATGGCGACCTGCGGCGGGTTGTGACGGCTGTCGACCCGAGGAACGCGTCGTAGCTTCGCTCGCTTCCAAGTGGCCGGCCTGAAGACGAGGCCGACGAGGGCGGACGTCATTGACGGGCGCTGCCATCGGCGAGGCCTCATGGCATCCTCGCTTCCGTCGTAGGAACGTTTGCCCATCGGATCGTGGCAATCCCGTCGTCGTCCCGCTGCGTCGTCCTCGAGGCCCCTCCAGCTCGCATCCATTGGTTGTCTGTGGGCCATCAATGGGCGCCGAGAGCTGATGGTCGCCGTCGCTTTCGACCAAGCTTCGCTCGAGATGCGCGTGGGGCGGGACTCTGGTCGCTTTGTCGTACGGTAAGCTGCGCGCCTTTGGGGACCCGTATCGAAGCCTCCACCTCGCATGAGCCAGCGCGCGTTGACCCGCAACCCGGCGCGGCATCGAAGGATGTGGCAGCGACCTCCCCCGCCCTGTCCTTTGCCACCACGTCCATCCATCCTTGGTCCATCCCTCACCCCTCGGACTCTCTCTTGGGCCCTCGGTCAAGCTGGACAGCGGGTGAGCGACCATCTCCTCTGCCACCGACACCAAAAGCCGCCCTCCCGCAAAACCGACCGGGTCGAATCATAGCCACGCTGCCAGGGCGTTTCCCCCACGCCCCTTGATCGCACAATGTCAGCCGTATCCTCGGTGGATGTGCTGCTCCTCGGCAGCGGCTGGTCTTCCCAGTTCATCCGGCCGCTACTTGGACGGAGCGGCCTCTCATGTGCCTACACGTCGCGCCGCGATCCCACGCCAGAGGAGTCGGCGCAGGGCCAGTTCCGCTTCGAGCTGGCAGACCCTTTCGACCCGGCCAGCGTGGAGCCGCTGCCAAGGGCCCGCACCGTGGTCATCGTCTTCCCCATCAAGCTTCCCGAGGTCGTCGTCCAGCTGGTCGAGGCATACGAGCGGGTGCACGGCGCCACCCGGTGGATCCAGCTCGGCAGCACGGGCATCTGGCCCAGCGGTTGCTGCAACTCCAGGACGCCCTTCGACACCGAAAACCCGCGTGCGGCATCCGAGCAGCGCCTCCTCGAGCTCGACCAGGTGACGGACCGGGAGCCGAGCCAGGATGGAGAGCAGGAGCAAGGAGGAAGCACTCGCAGGACCTGCGTGCTCAACCTGGCCGGCCTGTACGGCGCAGCTCGCCAGCCCCGCAACTTTGCCGCCAAGGTCGGCGGCACAAAGGAGAAGCTCGGCCTCAAAGGCAGCGTCCACTTTGTGCACGGCAAAGATGTCGCCCAGGCTATCCTCCGCGTCCATCAGAGCGACTCCGAAGCGTGGGGTCAGAGGTGGATCGTGTCAGGTGAGCCGGATCTGGCCAGACCGAATGCCCCCGTACGTGCATGTGCACGTTACTGACAACCTTTTCCTGCGTCGACGTCGTGTCGCTCTCTCCAGACCGCAACGTCTACGACTGGTGGCAGCTCGCCGCGGTGCTGAAGCCCTCGATCCCAGGCCAGGACCGGCCAGACATTGCGTCGGTCTGGGTAAGCGAGCTGATGGAAGAGTACGGCATCTCTGCGCTGCCCCGTCCGGTGGCCAAGGAGGCCGAAGATCGGATGCCGTGCTTCCTCGAGAGGGCGCTCGACGGTCGCGACTTTTGGCGCGAAGTCGAAGCTGAGCCTTTTGTGCCCTCGGTCCTCCAGCCCGAGCCCAAGGAGGAGGGCGGCAGCGAGGGCGAGGACGGAGGATCGCAGGAAGCCGCCCACGGTGCCGGCCAGTCCTTTCGTGCAACGCAATCCAACGGCCACAGCGGCGCCGGGGAAAAGGCCAAGGGCGGCTTCGCGCCGAGGCCCTTTGATCCTGCCTTTGGCGAGGCAGAGGTGCAGGCTCTGATCTCGAGGCTGGAGCAGGACCTCGAGCGGGGCCTTCCCGCCGAGTGCGACTTTGAAGGCTCGCACGAGAGGTTCGGCCTGCGTCACGACGACTTCCGGCGGCTCGCCGATGCCTGGATCCCCTTCCTCAAGGGCAAGGGCCGGCCCACGCATCCAGAAGATGAGAAGCGGCCGGGACCGGATCACGACACCTGGGCGGCGCGGCAGGCCCAGCTGCAAACCTTTGACCACTTCAAGGTGCAGATCGAGGACGTCGACCTGCACTACATCCACGAGCGGGCGTCGCCCGATGACTCGGCCAGGATCATCCCGATCCTGCTGCTGCACGGCTGGCCGGGGTCGTTTATGGAGTTTCTCGACTGCATCAAGCCGCTGGCGCACCCGGGCGACCTGAGCGGGGTCCGATTCGACGTCATCGTCCCGAGCCAGCCGGGCTACGCGTTCAGCAGCAGCCCGCGCGGCCTCGAGCGCAACAGCAAGACGGGCAAGGTCAGGGGCCACCAGTCCGGACCCGACGGCGACCTGCTCGTCCGGGACGTGGCGAGGATCATGAACAAGCTCATGGGCGGGCTCGGGTACCAGCACTATGCCGTGCAGGCCGGCGACTGGGGCAGCCTCGTGCTGCGGCAGATGGCGCTGCAGTTTCCCGACCGGGTGCTGGCGACGCACCTCAACTTCTGCCCGAGCGTCGCGCCGGCGATCCGGCTGCCGCTCGTGCCCAGCTGGACGCCGCAGTGGCTGCGCAAGCTGCCGCAGCGGATACCCAAGACGTGGTACGCCCGACCGATCCCCGTGTTTGGGCGGCTGGGCGATTTGGCCTGGAACGTGGCGCACTACTGGAGCCTGGGCGCGTTGCCGGGCCCGCCGTCGCAGAGCGAGCGACGGCGGATGTGGCGCGGCATCGAGTTTGTCAACAGCGGCCAGGCGTACGCCAACATGCAGGGCACGCGGCCTTCGACGCTGGGCCTGGTGCTGAGTCGCAGCCCGCTGGCGTGCCTGGCCTACATTGCGGAAAAGTTCCTCGACTGGAGCGATGAGGGGTGCATCACCGACGCCGAAATCCTCTCGAGCCTCACGCTCTGGGAGCTCACCGAGACCATGCCGCGATCCATGTACCCCTACCGCAACCGACCGCCCAACGGCGCGGCCATGATCGTCAGCGACCCGGCCAACTTTGTCCACTGTCCGACCGGCTTCAGCGACTTCAACGACATCATCTCGGTGCCGCGCAGCTTTGTCGCTGCCAGCGTTAACCTCCGCTGGTGGCGGTCCCACGACCGTGGCGGTCACTTTGCCGGTGAGTCGCCGTCGTTGTCGGCTCTTCGAGATCGCCAATTCGAGGTGTCGCTCATTCGTCGTCCCTCGTGCTGACCCGCTCTCTTGCCGCCCACTCCTCTCAGCCCTCGAAGCGCCGTACGACTTCGTCAGCGACGTTCAGGACTGCTTTGCAGAAATCTGGCCGCTCTAGTGGGCGTCAAACGACGAGCCCCGCTCGATGCTTGGATTGCCCAGATCCTCCGGCTGTGTTCCGTTTGGCAGAGTTGTGCTTTGCCTCTGGCTGGCCCCAGCTCCATGTCAGTTGGTGTTGCATGGCCAGGCCTAGCAGATGCCCGATTGACCGCGTCGAATCGGCAGCGAGGCAGGCGAGGCAGGCGATGCAGGCGAAGGCAATGCAGGGTCCTTGCCTGTCGCGCGAGGCCCCGCGACCGCCGTCCCAACTCGCTTTGCAAGGCGGCTTCATTCGCACGCCATCACCCCTCGGCCCCTCGGCACCACCAGCCTCACCTCGATATCGTCTGGCGCTACAGCGACTGACTAGATCGACCGCTCGAGGCCGCCGTACCGCCGCCCCCCCTTTCCCCTTGCTGCCAATATACTACGGACTCGACGTCTCACACCATCCATTCAGGGCGCCTCGCCGATTTGCTCTGCGCCGCCCCACCTCTCTGGCCATGGCCCCCCGTGGAAAGTGTACCTCGACACGATGTCGCAATCCGCTCGCAATCACACCACTCTATCTACTCTCTCCTGCTGCGCTAGCCTCGGCCCCGTAACCACGACCATGACTCCGTCCTTGTCTCAAGCAGCACGTACGCTGCGGGCCATCGTCCGCGCTGCGATCGGCCGTGTCGTCGAGCCAGCCAGCCTGCTCTCCTCGACGCAAGGATGAGAACGCACTGACCATTCCTCCTCGCCCTGCCGGGAAGCCGCTCTACTCCGATGTCGCTGCTCGTGCAATGGTCTTCATGTTCTTCGGCCCCTCCGCAGTCGGACTAGACTGCAAAGCTGCCCCACATCGGCAGCGGGAACAGGCAGCGAGAGGTGGTTAGCCGCACTGCCCAGCCATATAAGAAGGCCACCGTAGACGCTCGAAGGCGATGGCCCCTGGAACAACGTCCCCGCTACCCTCCCAGTCGTCTGCCGCACCCTTCTGACAGCCCTCGCCCCGAGACCACAAAACTAGTCGAGCAACACGGACGACACAATGGCACCGTCAGGAGACCATGGCTCAGCGCAGCAGGGCGCCTCCCAAAAGAGGATCAGTGAGTCGAGTCTCGGGCGGAACATGATCTTCAACGAGGGCCGTACCGCTGATGCCGTGCTCGACTGATCCCTGCACGCGCCCGCCAACAGTTCTGTACGCCTTCATGATGGGCTGCTCGTGAGTAGGACGCTGCATCCCCTCGACTTGTGGACGTGGTACTGGCAGAGGAACTGACTCCTGCGACGTCCCCCCTGTCTGGCCACCCTCCGCAGCGGTCATCAATCCCCCGGCGTCTGGACCCACCCCGCAGACAGGAGCCAGTACCACAACAAGCTGAGCTACTGGACCGACCACGCCAAGCTGCTGGAAAAGGGTCGCTTCGACGGCCTCTTCCTTGCCGACGTCTTGGGCGGCTACGACGTGTACAACAAGAACCTCGACGCCGCACTTGGCTCGGGCGCCCAGTTCCCGTGAGTGCGCTTGCGAGCCGTGGCCGTCAGACAAGGAAGGACAGCAGACCTGAAGCCCTCCTACCTGCCTGCTGCCTGCTGCCTGCTGCCCGCCTGCCTGCCGCCCGCCAGCGTCATCGACCCGCTGCTGCTCATCTCTGCGATGGCGGCGGCCACCAAGGACCTCTCGTTCGGCATCACGGCCACGACGAGCTATCAGCACCCCTACGAGCTTGCGCGACGCTTCAGCACGCTCGACCACCTGACCAACGGCCGCGTCGGCTGGAACGTCGTGACGGGCTACCTCGACAGCGCGGCTCGGCAGTTTGGCGGCCAGAAGCAGGAGCTGCACGCCAAGCGGTACGACGTGGCGCACGAGTACATGGACGTCGTCTACAAGCTGTGGGAGTCGTCGTGGGCCGACGACGCCGTGCTGCACGACCGCGCCAAGGGCGTCTACACGCGCCCGGACCGGGTGCGCGCCGTCAACCACACGGGCAAGTACTACGAGAGCGTACCCGGCCCGCACATCTGCGAGCCCAGCCCGCAGCGCACGCCCGTCATCTACCAGGCGGGCAGCTCGGGGCCAGGCATGGCGTTTGCGGGCAAGCACGCCGAGGTCATCTTTATCGCCGCCCACCGGCCCGACGTGGCCAAGAAGCGGGTCGAGGCGGCGCGGCAGAGCGCCAAAGAGGCCGGCAGGGACCCGCAGAGCCTCAAGGTGCTGGCGCTCCTCTGCCCCATCATCGGCAAGACGGACGAGGATGCCCAGCGCAAGTACAAGGAGCACCTCGAGCACGGCTCCGATGAGGGCGCCCTCGCCCTGTTTGGAGGCTGGACGGGCATCGACCTGGCACCGTTCGGAGACGATGAGGAGCTGCGCCTGACCGAGAGCAACGCCATCAAGTCGGCCGTCGAGAACTTTGCCAGCCAGGACCCGTCGGTGCCCAAGTGGACCAAGAAGGCCGTCGCCGAAAAGATCAAGCTGGGCGGGCTGGGCCCCACCATCGTCGGCGGACCAGAGTCGATTGCCGACCAGCTCGAGGACTGGATCGAGACGTCGGGCGTCGACGGCTTCAACCTGGCCTATACTCTGGCCCCGGGCACCTTCGAGGACCTGGTGAACCTCGTCGTACCCATCCTCCAGCAGCGTGGTCGGGTGTGGAACGATTACCCCGCCGTCCCGCAGCCGCCGCGCGAGACCTTCACCGACGGTCCGGCCACCGGCTACGGCCCCAACGAGGTCGTAGGCCTCACCAGCCGCGAGAAGCTCTACGGCGTCGGCAACAAGAAGCTGCGGTCAGACCACTACGGCTCCCGGTTCACCTGGCGAGCCGGTGCAGAGCCGCCTCAGTTGGATTGATCAGGCTGTTGAATCCCCGCGCGTCGTTAGCTGCTGCAGTCCGTTGAAAGCGTAGCCCTGCAGTCCTTTGAAAGCTTAATGGCACGCCCGTGCAAGCAGGCCTTGATGTTGTGAGCAAGATGCGTGTCGGGACAAGTTGATGAGCTGCTGCAGTCCTCAGTTGGAATCCCTCGTCTGCAGCAGCAGAGTCAACAATTGGCATATATGTGTGTGCCAACAAGCTGCAAACATGCTTGCCGGTGATCAACACAGAGGCCTGGCATCAGGGGCTGGCTGGTTGTGCTTCACAGATCTGCTCTGAAGCAGACAAGTGCAATGTTGCAGACATCTGCATCCTTGACTGCGGCCAGCAGGTCAGCATGGAGCAGCACTGCCAGTGGATGGAAGGCTGCACCATCTTGACGGAACGTCATGGAGTTACCATTTCCTAGCCTGACCTCAGTGTAGACCCTAGCCTTGTTGGCGCCTGTGATGGTCCGTGTCTTGATGGCAGGCATGACCTTCTTGCTCCTCTCTGGGGCTTTCTCTCGATGGGCTTTGAACTCCTTGATGATGGCGGCCTGCTGCTCCTGAGGTGCCCCTGCCTGCTGGGCCATGATGAGCTTGCTGACGTAGTAGGCCAGCACAAGGGTACCCTCGCCATCCCGGAGCTCTGGGTCCTTGCCCCCGATCCTGAAAGAGCGACCGATGATGCCCTCCAGCTCCTTCAGGGTGTGAGGAAGCTTCAGGTGGGGGAAGCGCTTGCCTGAGGCAATGCCCATGATGTGAAGCACAGGAAGCATGTCCTTCAATGTCTGTAGGAGAGAGGTGATGGCCTTGCCAGTGTCCCTGGATGAAGTTGAAAGCCCAGCAATCTGCTGCATCTGGACCAGTGAGCACCTGCAACAGTACAGAGAGCTGAGCTGGGCTGGTGCACCATCCTACTGCTGAGCGATGGTGTCAGAAGGACATTCTTGCAGCAGCAGCAGCAGCATCAGCAGCAAGAGGACTTGATTGCCTTTCAATGCTCCACTGCTCCAGGTGAGTGTGGCATTTGCCTGCTTTGATGGAAGGTGGGTTAGAATTGATGGTGCTGACTGCAAGCAGGGCAAAGAGCTGAAGATCAGAGGCCAAACATCATTGCCGCTACTGATGCAGCTGTTGCAACAGGCTGTTGCAGCAAGCCTTGTTCAACAGTAGCATCAACCGCACGCCGGTGCTCTACAAGCAGAGGAGAGGCAGCGGGTGGGGCGCTCCGCACCAAAGGCCGCCATGCCTCCACAAGGGGCCGGCTCGCTCGCTCGGGCCATTCCGTAGTCAGCTCCGGCATCCCCCCGCCCCTTTCGAGGCCGCCCATGTTACCACCCTCCGACCTCGACTCCCCTTGCCACCCTGCTCGCACCTCGACTCGCATACCATGCTCCAACACCTGCCACTGGAGCTCGTCGCACAGGGTGAGTTGGCTTTCCTTGGCCCCCTCGCTGCAGCAGCGACGCCAGCACCACGCTTTACTGACCAGCCACCCACGGCCGGACCTCTGTCCGACTGGCCACCGATCCGCCAACGCAGTCGCAGACATCCTGGGCGAGGCCTCGCTCGGCAACCTCATCCCGCTCGCCCAGACCAGCCGCCATACGCGCCTCTCGGTGCTGCCCGCCCTCTACTCGTCGATCGCCATCTACAGCCGCACGCAGCTCGAGCGCTTCGCCTCGCTCCTCGGCCAGCTGCCGCGCGGCTCGCCCCTCGATCCGGCAACTCGTATCCGCTCGCTCCGCCTCGGTCCGCGCGACACGCTCGCCTCGGCGTCCGAGACGTCGCACTACTTTTCCAGCATCAGCTTCTATAGCGGCGGCGACGACGGCAGCAGCGACGACAGCGGCGCCGCCGATGGACATGACGACACCGACGACGGCGACAACGACCGAGTCGACCGGCGGTGGCTGCTGACGGCGCGCATCCTCGAGCGATGCAGCTCGTTGCAGGACCTCGTCATCTGGGATGGCCTGCTTGGCGAGCCCGCGCAGGCATCGAAAGCGGGTTCACGCCGGGCGACGGGCCTGTGGGCACTCCACCCGGAGGCGCGGCTGCAGACGCTGGCGCTGCCGTTCCTGTGGCGGGGAGGGGCCAGCCTGCCGTCCCCCTCACTGCTGCCCGCCCTGTCGGACCTGACGCAGCTCGACGTCGTCAACTCGGGCCTGACGACGCACGACATCCGCATCCTCTCGCACTACCGCCGCCTCCGACTGTTCCGGTGGTACTACCGTCCCTTGGGTATGACGGAGCTCGAGCTGCTCCTCGAGACGCTCAAGCGGGGCTGGAGGCAGCAGCAGCAGCGCGATGCCACCGCAGCGGCGGGCACGCCGGCGCACATCCCGGCCATCGACGACCTGGACGTCTACATCGTGGCCAACAGCGGGATGCTGGCGCAGATCGAGGGCTACCTCGTCTCGCAGACGCCCGGCTTCGTCTTCGTCGACCCGTACCTCGCCGTCGTCTCGCCAGACTCGCGCGTGCCCTCGCCCGAGCCGCCGCGGCGCACCCTGCCGCCCCAGGTACTGCCGAGGGCCATGCGGGAGCGGAGGCGTGCTCGGCGGCGGGG
>NW_006920880.1:332978-344652 GCF_000417875.1 Pseudozyma flocculosa PF-1
CGGCGGCGGCACCGTCGCACGACGGCCTCGACGAGACGTGGATCTCGACGGCCGTGACGTGGTTCCACGCCCACCGGCTCATCTTTGAGCGCGTCCGGTGGAAGCGCGCCATCGAGGCGTGGGAGGCCGAGTGGCAGCTCGATCCGGAAGCTTCCGACGACGAGGATCGAGGCCGAGGCGGTCGGGGCAAGGCGAGCCGTGAGGACGACGGCGGCGGCGACGGTGGTGGCGATGTCGATGACGCCGTCGCCGTCGCCGCCGACGATGACGGACTGCCCTTTGGTCGCGGCCACGCGGTACGGCGCGATGCGCGGCAGGATGAAATCGAGCAGGGCCTCGAGACTCTGTTGCTCTCTCAACTGGCGGATCTCTGACCCCCTCGCAACACCGCACAGCCCGCTCGAGTCAATCGATCGCGTTCCATGAGAAGGCCGCCACCGCCGCCGCGTGGGCCACGGCGCGATGTAGTACGTGTACAAGCTGCTGCTCCACGCTTTCCGCCGGCAAGTCACTTCCGGCTGCATCGAGGCCGCGCGTATCGAGGACGACGATGGTGTCGAGCTGCAGTGGAGACTGGCTTTCTGGTGATTGGGGGGCCATGTTCCGATCCGGGAATTCGAGCCTGCTCGTCCTCCTCGATCCTCCCATCCTAGAGCGACTCGTGGCGAGGCTGGGCACCGTCGACGTTGCCTCTTTGAGCCGGGCCGGCGTCGACGCTCCTTGGCTGGCGTCGGACGCGGGGCGAGCGAGGCGTGGCGTCGCCGTGCTTGGCGTCCGAGATGCGCCCCACGACGATGGTCGAGCCCGACAGCTGGTGCTCGCCGACGCGGATCGCGGCCTGGCCACCGTCATCGACGACGTACCTGCCCAGCGACGCGTCAAACACCATCCTGGTCCTCGGCGAGATGGCGGCGTCGATCAGCGAGTGAGCCGACGACTTGGCCGCAGCGCAATGCAGCACCCCGGCCCCGTCCTCGTCCGGTCCGTCGAGGTCGCCGCCATCGCCCACCGCCACGCGCCCCGCGAGGGCAGGACAGGGGCTGGCGGCTGGCGTGTATTCGTGTTCGCTGCTCTGGAGGGCCGGATCGTCGATGTTGGTGTCCGTGGCGGCGCTGCTAAGACCGCTCGTCGGCCTCAGTGCCTCGAGGCGGCTGCCCCTGGCTGCCGTCGAGTCGATCGCCCTGCGGACGTGCCCGATCTTGGCAAAGGGCAGCGATGGCTCCAGGGCGTGCTGCGGTAGCTCAAGACCGGCCATCGCCTCGTCGGCCGCGTCGTTCCAGAGGCTGCGAAGCGAGTAGGGGTGCGTCGGTGCGAGAGTGCGGACAATGCGCAGAGTGCCGGCCTCGCCAGACTGTCCGGAGCATTCGGCTGCTTCGACAGACGCCGACGAGCCGCTCTTGCCAGACCGTCCGCTGGCGCGACCACGCGGCTCGACGAGTACGAACTCGTCCAGCCGGAGCGTCGAGTCGTTCCAGCCGGCCTCATCGAGCTGGACGCGCAGGCTCGGAGGCATGTCCTCGGGCAGCGGAGGTCGAGCCTCGGGCCTGCCTGTAGAGACCGTCCAGCTTTTCGACGATGCCTTGGTGAGAGTCGTGCAGGACGGACCGTCGTCTCCCTTGCGGGGCGGATCGGCCGACAAGTACTGCGGCTGGGCGTCGCTGCGTGGACATGCCGAGGGCGATGCGTCCCTGCTCCTTGGCCGCAGGGCAGACAGACCCGGCGAGGAGCTGCTGTTGGCCGGGTGGGTCTCAAAGAAGGCCAGCTGCGATCGGAAGATGCGGCAGGCAATGGCCGTACTGCCGGGTGTCCAGCGTCGTAACGCAGAGGTCAGCTACGCGTGTCCCACGGCCGGATCGAGACCTCCATCCTGAGTCAATCGACCACTTACCAGACCAGAACGTTGACTCGAATGGTGATGATCGTGTCCAGCAGGCTGTGGCGCCACGCGAAAAGTGCCACGATGGTGACGACGTTGATCAGGAAGGACACTGTGGGAGGCGCACCGCGAATGCTCTGCGGCGGTCAGCGGCCATTGACACACAGGCGCCGATCATCGAGCTGCGAAGAGACGCGACTCACGGCTCAGGTAGACGACCGCATCAATGAGCAGCAGGCGCAGGACGCGGCAGTCCCGCACCTGGCTATCCTTGCTGCGGATGGTGGCGACGACGATGCCGGCAAAGAAGAGGTCCAGGGCCAGGGTCACCGCGCTGCGAAAGGGGTCGGCATGGCGGCAGAGGCGCGCCAGCATCAGCGGAGTGCACGCGTGCGTTGCCGGCCGACCGCGTTGCCGCCACTCACAATTGCGCAACGGCGCACCCGTGCATCCTGATCGGGCGGGGGTCGATCTCGAGCTCGTCGGTGGAGGCAAACGCGTACGTTGCTGTGGATCCGTCGGTCGTCAGGTCAGCCTCGTCGTCGCCGATACTCGGTCCCAGGCGGGCGCTCCGCGGCCGACTCACAGACTGCACCGGCGAGGAGCTGGGCCGAGAGCAGGACGATGATCATGCAGCACATGAGGCGCTTGGCCTGCCTCTTGTGTCGAAGGACGAGCACCCTGGTTCCGTGGCGAGCAGACGAGGGCAGCGACGTGAGCGGCCGGATCACGGAGAGAGTGGACAGGCTGGGCGACTCACCTCAAGGCGAGGATTGCGGTCGAGGCCATCATATTCTGGACGCACCCAAACCGAAGGAAGGGCTGCATGTCAGCGTGGAGTCCCGTGGCGATGCGGCACGAGGACGGAGCGGCCACACTGCACTCACCAGCGACAGCAGCACCATTGACACGCCGCGAAAGGTGCGCATGTCGACGGCGTGGCCCTGCGTCATCAAGACGACAGAGACAAACATGTGGACCGACCAGGCGACGAAGAGGAGTCGCGCCAGCAGGTACGCGCACGGCGCCGGCCGGAGCTGTCGATGGCGATACGACGCCACGATCAGTCGCGCGTCGATCGAGACGAATGAGACCGCCTCTGCTCGACGAGGAACGCCCCGACCACACGGAGTGGTGTCAGCACAGTGGACTTGGGGCTCGGCTTGTTCAGACTCGGAAAGACGAGGCGCTCACCTGCCACGACAAAGCCTAGCATGATGCTGGCGGCGGTGCTGGCTCGTCGATGGCGGGAAGACAGGCGCTTCGTCAGTCTGTCGAGTCAATCGATGGCGACCCGACGGTCGCAGCTCGAGACTCACAGCGCCTTGATCACGTTGCCCTCTGTCAGCAGGAGGACGCAGATGGCAAAGGTCAGCACGTCGAGCTTGCTCGGTCGCTCCGTGGCGATGCAGGCCGTCGATCGACTTACCAAGCGGCATCTTGGAATCCGACGAGGACGCGCGGCCCTGATCCGGGAGGCGGCAGAGGTGTTGGTTGAAGATACCAGCCTGCGGCGGGCAGGGAACACGAACAAGTGCAGCGGCTCAGGCTGTGTCCGGCGGCCACCTCGCCTCGTCCCGCTTCGCCGGTCTCTCGGCACACTCACCGGCTGCAAGCGGGCGATCGTATGCTGGCGGCACGGGCCGCGTTGGGCGAGTTGGACAGACGAGGAAATGGCTGGACGCGAGAAGCAGGCAGTGATTCGGTTGCGCGCGATATCGTGTGGCGATCGCTCGACCGGGGAAGAAGCCTGGGGTCGGACGGGATCGAAGATTGGGGGGCGAGTGATGGGAAAACGACAAGGCGAGGAAGAAGGGCCGTCCCGGTCGAGCCCAGGTCTTTATAGCAGAGAGAGAGTGTGGGGCCTTGTCGGTGGCAAGAGGGCAAGCAAGGCCAAATGGCGAGACCAGCTCGAGCGAGCAGTTGGCCCTCGACGGCGTTTGGATATGGATGAGACCAGGCAACGAGCAGACGCCGTAGCGCGAGAAACGACGTACGGTCGTCCAGCGAGCGGACTGGCGGGCGAGCGAGCCTTGCGCGGCACGCACGCATCCACCGTGCACCTGCTTGCCTCGCTCGCTCGCTCGTCCGTCCGCGTTCTCAGTCGTGAGGGGCTGGACAGCTTGGGCGCGGCTAGACCTGGCGCGAAGCTGGCGCCTTCGCTCGAGCTTGGGGAAGGCGGGCCTTGTCGGCCTGCTTGCAGCTCAGCGACCCGCCTGACAAGCCCCCCCTGGACCACGAGCGACCAGGCCAGGGGGGACAGGCGAGCGAGCGAGGTTCGTGCGTGCGTGCGTGCGTGCTTGCTTGCCTACCTCGGCCCCCTGCTGAGAAAAGAAGCAAGGCGGGGACAGGCCCGGCGGTCGACGTCTGCTGCTTCTTTGTGCGCAGCAGGTCAAAGGCAAGCCAAGCCGGCGACGCACGCACGCACGCACGTACGCCCGCCTGCCCGCATGAGGTGGCGCTCGCTGACTTTCGACAGCGTTCTGAGACAGGTGCGACGATCGGACGAGGCAGGCAGGTCGCGCAGGCGGTCGGACCAGCGGCAGGCCGGCCGGCAGCAAACGAAGCGGGCCGACTAGGCGCAGCTCGACGAGCTGACCAACCGAACGAAGAAGCGCGTGAGCAGGGCTGAGCGACGCCAGGCCTGGCTTCGCCGGACGCTCGCTCGGCAAGGCGGGATCTGGTGCATGCTGCATGCGCAGGCAGACGAGCCCCGGACTCAGCGCCACCCTCGCCGGGCCTGCCGTGCGGCCTAGCCTCGTCCGGGATTTGGCTGCAAGACGCTTGACAACCCGAGGGACGCTAGGCACGTCTAGCCCGGCCTGGCCGGCCTGGTCTGGCCTTCCTACTGGCTTAACTTGGCCCCGCGCATCTCTATCGGGCAACATCGGGTTGTCGGTTGCTGCCCTCGTAGGGCAGCGGAAGAGAGAGGACGGCGGCTGCGAGCCAGCCTGACCGGCTTGCCTGTGACCTGCTTGTCCACGGCCTTGTCCACGGCCGGCTCGTTGTGCGCAAAAAAAGTAGCCGGGCTGTGTGGGTGCGAGAGGTCTGTGCGAAGCGGCGCAGCAGAGCCCCTTCACGCCGTTTCCTTCCTGCCCTCGCCTCTTGCATGGCCGACGAAGACGCGTCCGCTCGGAGTCAACCCTGCCTGCCTTTGACGTCGAGAGTCTGCTGCGGTGCCAGTCGAGCACGACCTCGAGAGGAGCAGGGAGAGTGTGAGGCGCACGCAAACAGAGGGCGAGGATTGCAGGTCGAGCTCCGCCTCGTCGCCATCGACGATGGAGGAACTCCCGTCGTGGCTGCCGCGATCAAGGTGCGGATGGTCGCCGTGATCTCGTCGGCATCGGGCGGATGGATGTCGGCATGCGTAGCTGACGGACCACTCGAGCGGCGAGATCTGGGAAGGGGGAAGACCTCGCGAAAGGCTGTTGGAGCTGTCCGAGCCGCAGGATGGAGTCGTGACCTGTCTGTGGCGAGCCTCCTCGCCTTGGCCGCCTCTCGAGGCAACTCCCCTCGTCGGCGACAACGAGGAAGACAGTGCGGACAAGGTGAAAAGCAGTTCTGGGAGGAGCGCCGCCACCACTACGCCGACTGCGGCAGTCTTCGGCCCGCCCAGGATGAGGCGATGGAGACGGCTGATCGCATCGAGGCAGACGCATGCCGACAACAACTGCCACCCTCGCCCATCCGCATCTCGCTGCCGCCGACGAGTGTCATCGCCGACGAAAGAGCCCGGCGCGGCGTGCTAGGGCAGTCGAGAGGTTTATCGCGTCGTTCGGCTCGATTGTTGGCCGGCGAGTTCTTCGCGGAGAGAGGGTGGGAGGCAGGATGGACGCGGCGACCGCCGTCTTGGCACGTATGGAGACGGTACGTGTGCCGTAAGGAAAGAGCCGGCGGTCCGTTCGGGACCAGCCGATGCTCGGCAGTGGAAGTGCGAAGGAGCCCGATGCAGCACGATCCAAGCGGGATGTCTATCTGGCAGCCAGCAGCGACAGAGATCTCTGGCCATGGTGCCGTGCGTTGGTCGGTCACGGTACGGTTCAGGCGCGATTCACACGAAGCGGGAACGACGTCAGGAGATCGACCCGGAGGAGGGCCGGATGGAGCATCCGCTGAGCCAAGAGGCGGGCCGACACGCTTGCGGCTTGCATCCGAAACCAGGCTCGCCCCACCGACGGGCAATGGCAGAACGTGTCAGCCGCAGACACTGCTTCCGGCTCGCTCCGCAGGGCGTCGTGGCAAGAGGCCCTTGCTTGGCGGCTTCAGGCTGCGGGTCCCAGCTTGGCGCGGCGACCGGCTGCTGTCACAGCCATGGTCGGATTTACTGCTGAGCCTCTGGAAAGCGAGGAGCATCGTGGCAACCTTGCCGTTGTCATCTTCGCAGCTTCCGGAATTCATCGGACACGCAACCGACGCCCGCTGGGGCTCACACGCGCAGTGGCCAGGTGGATGGAGCCATGTCGAGGGCAGTACTTTGATTGCACCCGGAAGAACTCGGCCAGTGCCGACCTAGGCTGCCGCAAGTCTGCCGACACCCAGCTGAAATCAGGCGCCCCGAGCCTTGATGGCCATCACCTGACGACAGGCGGGTGGAAGCGGAAGGATGGATACGCACAGCGTCAGCAGCGAGGTCGCGGCGAGCTGCCATGACGACGAGGGCTGTGCGGGTACTCACCAGCTGGACCTTTTTCCTGACCATGTCGGCGAACCTTCTGCGGTGCCTCTCGCTCTTCTTCCGCCGCCTCTCCTCGTTGGGCTTCTCGTACCGCTGCTGGAGCCTGAGCTCGTTCCGGACATTGTTTCGCCGCAAGAGCACCGAGAGCTGGCCGTAAGCGCGCGCCGGGTCCGACTGGGGCCCAATGGTGATGCTCCTTCCGCTGTAGGGGGTACAGGGCCACGATGGCTCGCCGTGGGCCAGGCGTGTGCTCCATCCCTCTTCGAGATTGCCGGCGTAATCGACCATGTTTCCAGATGGCCGGTGCGCCACCTCGTGGTTGCTGTATCCGACGATGAGGGTGTCGAGGATGCCGGTGAAGAGGCTCTCGGTCTGCTTTATGGGGGGCGCATTGGAGCGGGCCTGTTGCTGTGATCTAGGCTTGACACGGCTGCTTGCAAGGGGCGACGAAGTCGAGAGGCACCGGATTGCGGGCAGGGCCCTGGAGGTGCTTGCGAGGCTCGACGTAGGCGCGGTCCGAGCGGCCTGGAGTAGGGATCGCGCCTGCTGGCGGAGCGATGACCCGATTGCAGACATCATGAGCGACGTTGCCTCTCGTGCGAAGATGGTGTGTGAGTGACGAGGTGCGCAGAGTCGGTGGTGGTGGCGAGGTGGCATGCGAGCAGGGATGACGATGACCAGGACCTGCTTCGGGAGCGAGGGGCGAGGGGCGGGTGCCACGCCCCACGAAGAAATCCCGGAAAAGGCAGCCGGCGGGCCGGAGCCGAGTTCGACACCTCGTAAGCGCCGCCCGATGGTACCGAGGGGTGGCCCAAACCCTTGGACCCCCGATGAGCACGACTCCGTCTCGGTTCCGGCACGGCTCAGCCTGGCCCTCCTCATCCGCCTCCCCTCTGCCTCTTCTATCGCGTCTCGTCTGGCTTTGGCCGGACTGTCGACCTATGGAAACGGCGCTCGTGGCTCGCTCTACGCCATCGACCGCCTGATTGAAGTGCTTAGGCGCGGGGAAAGGCGTCGGATCGCCAGCCGGTGGATTTCGTCGGGATTTTCCGAGCGCTTTTCGAGGCGAAGGGCGACCACCGATTTTACCCTGCTACTGACCGGCTTCCACCCGCTCGGCCATTCCGGATCTCGAAGCCGCAACGCACGACGAATCGGTGGCAATCGTATCATACGGACGACTGCTGGTGGCTGAAGAATGGCAACAGAAGTCTGCAATACCATCCTAAGCCAGCTATGCTCGAGGAACCGCCGTCGGGAGGATGCTGACCATGCTTCGGAGCCGAGCAGGCTCACCCGGATAGGGTGGCAGGCAGGCTTGACCTGGCCAGGGTCAGCCTCACGACGCGCGCCTGAGCTCGCGACACGCCAGGCCTCGCCTGCTTCGGAGGGAGGGCCTGGCTGGGCTTGGGCTGGGCTGGCCTGCAGGCATCCAGGCCGGCCGTGTGTTGGTCGGTGGGTCCAAAATTCCTGGACCTGCCTAGGGGCGAGCGGGTGGATCCCTCTCTCGGTGGCTGGCCAGCGGATGGCCCGACGACCCTCGACACTCTGGCCAAACAACAGCACAACGGACTCGCCGCTGCCTGGCTCGTTGCCATCACGACCAACACCCGACCCTCGTCTGCCCCCTGGCCCAGCCCCCACCTCGGACCGCCGCCGACGCCGCTTCCCTTGCGCTCAAGGACCAGACCCGTCTCGACCCTCCCACCACCGTCTTGCCACCGCCACACACCGGCGCACTCCGTCGATCCACCAGCACCCGCCCCCCTCCTCCATCGCAGGCCCCGCCAAGTCGCAACCCCGCTCGTTTCACACCCAGCATGCTTAGGTCCGGCCTTGGTAACCTCAAGAGGACGTGGTCCGGCAACCAGCACGACCTCGGCGAGCCCGCCGCCACATCAAAGCCCCTCGAGACCGCCTCGAGCCAGGAAATCTTCTACGAATGGTCTGACACGCCGTCGCCACCCGGCTCGCCGCGTGCAAAGAAACTGCTGTCTGCGAATAGCGGAGCAGAGCCAGAGGGTAAGTGCTCGAATCGCAGGGCCGGAGATCTCTGCGGTCCTCAACGCCGAGTTCGCACCCCAGACGACGGCAAAGGCTGACCGCGCTCGCCACCCCTTCCCCCATACCACCGACGACAGCCAAGCGGCGCAAGAGCGATGAGGGATCTGCAGGCGCCGCCGCGCCGCCACAGAGGAGCGGATTCGTCTCGGCCTCGGACCTGGTGTCCGGCAGGGTGCAGAGCCTGCCGTCGACGCTCGGCCGTCCGGCAAACGATCCGCAGCGCAACTTCAACAAGAGCACGCAGCCGCAGAACCAGCCCATTCCCAGCTCCAGCAGCAAGTCGTTCCAGTCGTACCAGCGGCCATCGCCGTCGTCGGACCTGGCGGCCAACTTTGCGCGCGCCCGGAGTGGCCCTCTGGCTGGCTCAAACCAGGCCAACGTGCTGTCGTCGTCGGGCACCAGCGGCGGCGCTTCGTACCTCAAGTCGGCCGCGCAGCTCAAAGAGGAGCGTCGGTCGGCCGGCTCAGTCATGGAGGCTCCGGCGTTTGGCCAGCGGCCCAAGGTGCCCAGCAAGGTCTTCCTCTCGGCCGAGCAGCGCGCGGTGCTCGACATGGTGGTGCGGGAGCGCAAGAACGTCTTCTTCACGGGCTCGGCTGGTACGGGAAAGTCGGTGCTGCTTCGCGAGATCATCCGCGAGCTCAAGCAGGTGCACAGCAAGAAGCAGGACGCCGTCGCCGTCACGGCCTCGACGGGCATCGCCGCGTGCAACATCGGCGGCGTGACGCTGCACAGCTTCAGCGGCATCGGCCTGGGCAAGGAGCCTGTGGCGCAGCTGGTGACCAAGATCCGGCGCAACCGCAAGGCCAACTCGCGCTGGCTGCGGACGCAGGTGCTGATCATGGACGAGGTGTCGATGGTCGACCCGGACCTCTTTGACAAGCTCGAAGAGGTGGCGCGGGTGGTGCGCAAGAGCAACAAGCCGTTTGGCGGGCTGCAGGTCGTCATCACGGGCGACTTCTTCCAGCTGCCCCCGGTCAACCCAGGCGGCGGCATGACGTTCGCCTTTGAGGCCAAGAGCTGGGACAGCGTGGTGGCGCACCAGGTCAACCTGACGAAGGTCTTCCGACAGAAGGACTCGAGGTTCGTCACGATGCTCAACGAGATGCGCTTCGGCCAGCTGTCGCCCGCCACGATCAAGGCCTTCAAGTCGCTGGAGCGCGTGCCGGTCTACGACGAGGGCATCGTCCCCACGGAGCTCTTTCCGCGGCGCGAGGAGGTCGACCGCGCCAACCTCGAACGGCTGCAGGCGCTGCCGAGCAAGGCCGAGACCTTCCCGGCGACCGACGGCGGCTCGCTCGAGAGGGACGGGCGCGAGCGGGTGCTGCAGAACTTTATCGCGCTCAAGAGCCTCACGCTCAAGGTCGGAGCGCAGGTCATGCTGATCAAGAACGTCGACGAGACGCTCGTCAACGGCTCGGTCGGCCTGGTGCTCGACTTTGTCGACGAGCGCGAGTACGTCGAGCGCGGGCTGGGGCGCATCGACGAAAAGGACGAGGGCAACAAGCTCAACGCCCTCAACCGCGCGTCGCAGCGCAAGTGGCCGCTGGTGCGCTTCCGGCTGCCCAACGACAGCGGCTTCCGCGACTACCTCGCCAAGCCCGAGAGCTGGAAAAACGAGCTGCCGACGGGCGAGATCCAGGCGTCGCGGACCCAGGTGCCCCTCATCCTGGCGTGGGCCATGTCGATCCACAAGTCGCAGGGCCAGACGCTCCAGTGCTGCCGCATCAACCTCAACCGCGTCTTTGAAAAGGGCCAGGCCTACGTCGCCCTTTCGCGTGCCACGTCGCTCGAGGGCCTCCAGGTGATGGGCTTCAACCCGGCCAAGGTCATGGCCCACCCCAAGGTCATCCAGTGGAGCCGATCGCTGCTGGCGCTGCAGCAGGGGTCGGCCGCCTAGCGCGGTCGGCTCTGGCTCGAGCCAGTCCCGTTTCCTTTCTTGTCGTGGTGCGGGTGATTGTAGCTCGCCTCGCCTTGGTATTCGGCACCAGGGCGCACAGGCAGTCGCCCTGAGATGATGTCGCCGCCGCCACCGCCGCCGCCGCCGGTCTAGCCCCTTCTCGGCACGTTGGAATCGTACCCTGCACGTCTTTCCTTGGACTGCCATCCGCACGTCTCACCCTGCCGTCGCTCCGCAATGCACGCACATTGCACCCTTGACGACGAGAGTGCGCCCGTGGATTCGACGCGCGCGAGAGCGAGGGATGAGGGCAGATTGGGATGGTATTAGAGCAGAGCAGTGTGTAAAAGCGGGGCAAGGAGGGTGTCTAGGTAGGAGCGCGGGGAGAGGGGGAGTGGCGACGATCTCGAGGTGGCAACGAGGAGCAGCCTGCGCATGGTGCGAGGGTCGGGGGTGCACGGAGCACGGGGCGCGGGGGAGGTCCTCCGTGATCCTGTCCGGCTGGGATGCGAGGGGGGAACAAGAGGCGGCATGGACTGTACGACGAGATGGGGGAAAATGCGAGGGAGAGAGGCAGAGGGCAGCGGCGCGGATCTAGCAGAGTGCGGACGGTAGGCGGGTGCATGGAGAGCAGAGAGGGAGGAGAGAAGAGAGGGGACTGGGAAGGAGGAGGATCCGTTGGTACATAGGTGAGCCCGCGGCGACGGAGCAGGCGCACTTGCTGGAGGATGCGTGCGACGGGCAGCGTGGGTGCGGTCGACAACGCTGACGTGCATGGACCTACGCGCCGAAGGGCCGGCCGGGACGGCGCTAGATGCTGCCGCGATGGGCCATGAGGTATGCGCCGAGGCCGCCAGATGGGTACGAGGTGGTGCCGGACTGGTTCGAGGCTCCAGCAGTGTACGGCCTTGCATCGGCGCCGCCACCGAGGCTCGATGCAGAAGGGTGGGCGGCCGCGTCAAAGCCAGGCGACGACGAGCCGGGCAGAGCGCCGAGGTGATTGGCCGACGACGCCGAGTGCGGTGCGCTGCTGTAGCCGTAGGGCGGCAGCGAGCCGGCGGTGCTCGACGACGAGACCGACGACATGCTGTACCGCGACGAGGGCGCCGCCATGCTCAGCGGCGCGGCGTAGCCCGCATGACTGCCCGCTCCTGGCCCCATG